>NW_010564246.1:23876-67884 GCF_000687285.1 Phaethon lepturus | reverse complement strand
ACATTTTAAAAACGTTCACTTCCCCTGCCTGTTCTTTGTGATCTCATTAATTCTTGATAGCAAGTTCCCTTTCTCCTCATTACTGGAGCATAACTACCTTTATCACTAGGTGAAACCTTACTCATTTCTACAAGTGCTCTCCAATTTTTTTTTTCCCCCTTAAAAAAAAAACAATCTGCAATTTATTTTTCGACAAATAAGATTATGTGTACTGTGTATGGTCTTGGCACTTGACGCTATTGAGATTTCAGACTGGAGATTTTTGGGGCAAGAACTTTCTCTAACTTTGTGTTTGCGCTGGGGCCCTGACATTAGTCAGGTTTTCTAGGAGATACTTCCAATTCAAAATATGAACTACTAATACTGGTGGCATAAGAAAACAGTCCACAAGTTGTAAAAAGGAACTGATTGGCAGGAATGGCAGATCTTTTTGGAGGGGCTCATTCGATGTGAAGCCGCGTGCCTTTTGCGTAGTACATGCTATTAACTGCTACTGATGTTCACCAGCAAGAGAGGGGCAGACTCGGGCCTCGGCACTTCTTAATACCAAATGCTGGCTCACTTGCGGATGAACTCTGCAGCGTAGCACTTAATTGTCAGGCACTCCGCATGCAAATGGCCTCGCTCGATGCAGCTAAGCTGTTAGGGCAGTGTTACATTAGCTTGGTATCCTCCCAAAACAATAAAAAGAGCCCGAGGAGAAGTAAATAATGTTGTATATGAGGTAGTAAAGCCAAGCTTGTCGTTTTTCAAAAAATGCCTAGAATTAGCGTAAAATTAAATTTGAAACCTTAATCCTCCAAGGGCTGATTCTCAATTTGCAGATCCACAAAACCTCTGCAAATTACCCAACCAATCCTACTGACAGTCTTATAGGAATATGTTATATTGACTACCCGAAGTCAGCCTCTGCGAAGAAGAGTACATTGTAAAGTGTCATTGGTAAGAGTAAGGAAAAACAATCTCCCAGAGTTTATATACGAACAGTCACGTAGAATCATTTCATATATAACTTCCTATAAGAAAAATAGGATGGACAAGTGTAAACAGAATTATTATACAATTATAGTGGTCCTTGGAATAACTATAACACTGTCCACAGTAATTTTTATGTCTCCATAAACCACTAGCGCTGCCATATTCTTTTAGCCCTTCTTTCGCCCCACGCGGTAATGTAATAACTTTTCCTACTTAACGTATGCATCGGTGCGGTAATTTGATATGACAATGATTACGGAATCCTCCAGCAGTTTTAATTGACTAGTGTTGAGATCATATCACCAGGAACAGACAAGATCTTATCTCCTGTATGACTTCCATCCCACCTGACTGTTACAATATTTATGTTAATAAGGATTGCAGACATTAGCCAAGTATTAAGTCCTCAGCTATGGTAACTACATTTAGGAGCAAACAATAATTTCACAGACTGCTGGCCACCCTTTCCTCCTAGTGAGTGCAGTAGTGATAAATAAAGAAATAAATATTTAGCTTTTCACTAGGTACAAAATATATCTAAGGATTTTTTTATGTCTGGAACCTAGATTTCAGGATTTCTTATGAGAAATATTACAGTAATTCAGCAGTTAAAAAGTTGCCAAAGCCTGATACTGTATCTGAAGAAATTACCATAGAAATCTAAACCAGTATTATGCCTCTTGTATGCATAGCAGGCATACTATTACCTCCTCTTTTGTTGCTGCTGCGAACATTTACTTGGAGAGACCTTATTGTCAATGAATTTTTGACAGAGGTCAAAGTATTTCTGAGTGAAACTGAAAGAGGTCTGGGACTTATATCAAACAGCCGACAGCATCAACAATAGTGTGTTTACTCATCCTGCATGCTGGAAAAATTAATTAAAAGTGTTTGTGAGATCTTTTGAGCCTGCAGAAGCCTTATATGCTTTTGGTAATGAGTATGCTGGTCTTGTCTGTGGGTGGAGGAAACATTGCAGTTGGCAATAGATCTGTTGACTGAAGATCGTTGGGGTTTCTTTGGCGGGGGGTACTTAGCGAAAACGTGATTGAGTGTTGCGATGAGTCAATGTGCGACTCAGGTAGGAGATCTCCCACGGATTTTGTTTCACGCTGCCAGCAGTGACATGAGTGCCAGGTACGGACGCGTCTGCGTGGCGGCTCTGAAGCTTTGTGCAGCCACATGGCCATTGTGGTGTGAGGAAGTAACTTCTCAGAGGTGCGTGGTCGTTGACGACAGGTTTTTCCCATCCCTATGACAAAGCATCTCTGAATCAACCTGTATTTTTTTACGTCTGAGATTTTTAAAAAGTTCCAAGAGTGCAAGTTCTCTAAAACATTTCTTCTTTTTATAATGTTATAAATTACTCCCAGTTTCAAAATACTCATTCCAACAGGAAGTTCAGCATCCAAAAAAACCACGCAGAAATGTGGTCACTCTATCGCATCACTGTTATGTGCCCATTCTGTTAAGACTTCATGGGATCTTTGTGTGTGCTCAAATGCTGTCCTGCAGAGAAATGAAGACCTCAGGGCAGAGAAATCAAAGCACTTATAATCGTTCATTTTTTTATTTTGACGGAGGTGCACTCAGGGCTGGGTCCTTGCGGTACTTAACCTCCTCCTAATTTTGGGTCATTTTAATAACAGGGGAGATACGCTGTTCTTTTAGGTAGTAATGCTGAAGCCTCTCAAAGGCTTTACAAACTCTTACGAAAAAATGTTTTAAGATTTAATGAGATGTAGTAACTTTTTTATAGACTTTTTGAAATTTCCTGTGAAATTGTTGCCATCGTAGAGAAAGAGCTTTATCCACCTCCACGTATGCACATGTGTGTAGGAGCATAAAAAAACCTTGCTCTTGAGTGTTTCAGGATTATTTCAGTGGGATGTGACAGACTTTTTAAGGACTTTTGTTGCCTTCTGGCTTTTCTATGCAGTTTTTCATTACATAATTCCCCCCCCTCCCAGTAATATTGTATTTATCTTATAGAGGTGGGAACTTAGGAGGATTTATCCAATTGTGAGTCACTGAGGACCCTGGACTCGTATTGCAAAGTTCTAGTTCTTGCTCACTTGCAATCAGAAGGCTCCCAGGAGTCTCTGAAAGTGTGGCTTTCTCTTTTACATCTACAGATGGTGAGATCATGGGTGAAGTTTCAATGTTCTGGTTTTTTTTTTTGCTGTGAAATACTGACTGCTACAGTATTACAGTCTTTGTCCTCACCTGAAGTGTTCAGTGCTGGGAGACGCAGGTCATGGCAGACTGTCCCCACAAAAGAGCTCAGGGTATCCTGTACTTCATCCTGTGCATCCCTCATATGAATAAAACCACTCTGAAATCAGTGCTTCAAAGCTTTTCTAGACCCGGGCCAGCAGGCTAAGCACCTTGCAGACTCATGCCCCAAATTCAGATAAATCCCATCAGTGATGCAAATCAAAAATTGGTTGGACATTAAAAGCAGTGCCTTTCATTTTGTGAATATATATATACACACACACTTTTAATATTTGGCCACTTAAAATATTATCAAGTACTTTCATTCTCTTACTCTTCACTAATGCATTTTTAAACACATTTCTCTTGAATCAGCCCAGTCTCCTCTTTCATGAATCTTTATCTTTGTCCTGTGGGCATCTATATCCCTGCCCTAATGTTCTACTGTACAAGTACTGAGCTGTTCATAACCCTAATCATACAAAAACAGATGATTCATTACTGAAGTGGATGAAAGAAGGCATTAAATATTGGCATAAAGGAGAAAAGATAAACTGGTACTGGAAGGTTCGTCTCTATTAGCTAAAATGTTTGGGGACACCACAGAAATAAACCTGGGGTTTTAAATGTTGCCCTTGATTAGGAACCTGCAATGGAATCCAGGAGAATGAACTCGTGTGCCCTGTTCAAGGCAGCGGTCTGCCTGCATGGCGCTCGCTGCGGGATCAGGGCTGATTGGGGTGGAACCTGCGGTGGCTCTGCCGGGTACAATAGTTAAGGATTTAGGCTCAATGTTACGCTGTTGTTAATGTGGGCATTCACAGTCGTGAAATAACTCAGGAAATACTGAAAGGTAAAAAAAATCTCGTGCGCTCTTTTGAGCTGCAGTGCGGACCTTAGGGATCTTCATCTGTTGGCTTTTCCTGTCAGGTAGGAGGATTTAGGACTTTTTTTTTCTTTTGAGGCAAAAGGCAGCTGAATTCACTGGACTTCAGGAGCTGAGGGCATAGGGATAGGATCAGATTTTGTAACACTTCTGATTAAACAAAAAAAAAAAGAAAGAGGGAAGCAACCCCAAACTGAAGAATTGCACTCCTGTAGAAGGACATCGGTGATTTGGAAGGTAATAAATACCAGCACTGCTTGCCATGCTGGTCTCAGATTTGAGCTAGCAGACAATGTCTGGGTGGCCAGTAGCACGTTACCCTTTGATGCATCAGCCCAAACCCTGAAGATGAGCCTTGAACGAGAGGCCAGTGGCCCAGCAGGGCAGCAGGCGCTGGGTGGGAGGGCAGGCAGGGAGGGCAGGCAGCTCCCCCGCAGCAAACCTGCCTGCACTGGCCATCACCGGGCCTGCAGCTGCGGGTGGTTAGCAAGGCCCTGGGGACATAAGTGAGGAGCTGGGGGGCCAGGTTCTCCTTTCCAGCGGTGTGAGTGGTGCTGGTGCAGGCTAGTGAGATGTGGCCTGCTTGGAAAGTGCGTGTAGAGCTGCTGCGTTGGCTCTGGGGAAGGCCCGTTCATCTGGTGGGGAAGGTAAGGTGTTCCTGCTCTCTTCTGTGGGGCTGGGATGTGGGGTGGGGGGGAGGCTGTTGCTGTAGCAGCGTGGTGTTCCTGGCATGCAGAGCAGGCTTGCTGTATGGCTGTGTTCGGTTTCTTCTGCTTCTGCTCGGTAGAAGGCAGCTGCTGAAGGGCTTGTAGGGCTCTGATGTTTTGTTTCTTCTTCTCTGGCCTCTGGGGATGTGCCTGGAGGTCTCTCTGGTGGCTGGCTGCCCTCTGCAGCAGAGTGGTCTCTGTTTCTGGGCCCCCTCCAGGGTAGGGGCCAGAGTTTCCTCTAGAGAAGAGGAACAAGGTGAACTTCCCAGGTGGGAAGCCCCTGAGAGTTCCAAGTAAATATGTGGGATGCAGTCTTATTCCCCTTTATCGCTCAGGTGGTTTCTGAGCAGTGCTTCTCTGGAGCCCATCTACTGCAGTCCATAAAGTAACTGTCCCTCAGACACAAATGAGATGTCCCTGGAGAGCCAGGGAATTGGGCGGTTGGGAAGGCAGTCCTGAGCATCAGCTCTCGTGCTGATGTCATGTTCATCTGCTGGGGTGTAAGGCAGCCCTAAATTACAAGCAAACGACTGCAAAACGCTGTCGTTCTTCATCTCTCTACTGTGTGGGCAGAAACTCATCTGGTAGCCTGTAACAAAATGCCTGGGTGGGTAGCAACCACGGGTGGTTTGAACCAGCCCCTCTGTGGGGCTGCTGCGTTTTCGTGAATCGTTAAGAAATAAGACAGGGTGCATCCCTCTCTTGTTCTCTCCACACATAGGTGAACAGAAAACATGTAACATAATCTTGTGGGTTTATTTGGGGTAAGGGATAATGGCCTTAGAATAAACGGCAGCGATTTTTAAAGGAAACAAAATGCTCTGTCTGTGCTCCTCTGTCCCCTGGCTGACTGCTGTACCTTTTTCCAAAAAGTGGCAGTAAAGGGGGGCACCCTTACAGAACTAATTTAGTTAAAATTTACACTCCTTGATTTTGTGCCTCTTCTTTTTCCCCCTTCTAGTTTTGTAGCTATGATGCAGTATTGATCTAAAGATCTATAGGATCATACCATGGCTCCAGGTGGGTGGCAGAATTGAGGCTAGGCTTCATTTCCATCTGAATGGTGCAGAAAATAATTCCGCTTTCCAGCTTTTATTGCTCAGAACATTGCATTTCTCTCATTGCAGTGTATGGGAATTAGCTCTGGAGGAAAGAAATTTTTTTTTCCTTGACATAGAATGGAGCAGAAGGATTTGGGAAGAAGTAATGTAAGAAAGCAGACAGCAAGCTCATTGCTGTTTGAATTAGGTGCAGCTGGATTGCTCTAATGAAATGGGACTTCTCATCTGGGGTTCAAGTGTGTTGCTGTGGATGGATGGTCCCCAGAGTGCAAATTCCTTGTCTGGCTGGGGCAGCTTCCCGCAATAGCGCAGTGTGCGAAGTACAACAACAGCAGAGGAGCATGCAGTCGTTCAGCTTTGTGCGAGGTGTCCTTGCGAGGGGATGCATGGTGGAAATCAGCAGGACTGCAGAAGGTAGAAACGCCTGCAGCTGGAAAGTGCCTCTAACCAACAACTGGTAGCCAGGCCAGCTCAGCTGGTCCCTGTGAACTGTGGTCATTTGACTGCATCACAGACCTACTTGCACGTCTTGAGCTGCCTGGGACAGACTCTCCTGCTGTGTTAGAGTGGTTAGCAGAGCTGGAGCTTGGTCCCCACCGGGGCTCCAGTGCCAGCTGGCCTGAGGCTGTGTGTATTTTCTAGAATGGCCCCAAGGCTGTTAAACGCTGGCTTTAGGACAGGTTACCTTGAAAGTAATGAAGTTATGCAGATGTGAATTTGTAGGCGAGAGAGAAACCAAGTGACAGTGGAGCAAGAAAGTCCGTATGTGAAGATGCAGACACCTAGTGCTGCATACTCCACATTTCTTTTGTGGTACCTCACTAATGTGCACAGAAAGGCCATGACCACCAGGCGGGAGAATAACAGATGATTAAGCTGCTGCTTGTTAAGTCTTGTGCTTGTTCTCCTTTCTGATTATTGTCTTGGTGGCAGAGTGGGGAGTTGCCTGGTTCTTTTTTCCCCACCCTAAAGCCAAGACAAGTGTGTGGCTCGGTGACTGAGGAGAGCAATTGAAATGGTGACCTACGCTGGACTTCTAACGTGGACATAGTTCGTTTGATTTGCTGTGTGAATTTAGTAAATCACAGAAGTAGTTTTCCTGCAAGAGAAGTAGGCTGCCACCTGTTCATGAACTTGGCAACCCGAAGTTGCGCCTCTGGCATTATATCCTGCTAGGAAAGTTTTCAATGGAGTTATTTCCTGCTACAGGGGGATGAGGGGAGAAATTCGGCAGCATGCTGAAGTCATAGTGCTGTCTGTGCCCGATGTCCAGCCAAGAAAGAAACTGCAAAAAGACTTAAAATCCAGTGGCATACTCTGTTAAACATAGCTCATGGATAATATCATTAAGTGTGTTAAGACTGGTTTTAGAAGCATGGATCTTGGGAACTCCTTGTCAGTGCCAATGTCTCAGGCAGGAGTGTGGAGGGAAGTAAAAAATAATCTACAAGGGTTTAGGTTAATTTATGAAGGTTCATGTAATGCTGTAACCGGCAAGATGCTAAATGTTTCTCATATAGGAGAGATGCTCTCAGGAGAGCACCTGTCCTTATGAAGCATTTACTTCTAACATAGAATAGATGCTTCTACTACCTGATGTCACTTCAGTCATGACACTTTACATAATAGCAGCGGGATTTTCTTCCCCTTCCCACCCCTCTCTACTGCTCGCTCAGCTTGCCCCACCCGTCAGTGTTACTGCCTGGGCAGGTCTCTTGCAGGTGCTGATTGCATTAGCACCCTGAGCAGAGCCTGCTTCTGTGCTTCTAGATGGGTGTTTGAAGTGCACCGAAACTCAGGCTACAGGATTTGTGCTTTCTGTCAGCGACAAGTGGAGCATATATTGACAGTGCCTCTCAAAGATTCTGGTTACTATTGCTCTTGATTTAGGGTAAAATTTATCCTCATCCCAAAGACCTATGTTAGTCTGTGTTATTGAAACAACTGGACTTCCCTGTCCCATTTTTTTTTTTGCTGTGTGGGTAGTTTGGAGAATAAGGGACAGACCTAAGAAAACCATGGATCCATTGTGGTCATCTATGGGGCTTTTTTTTGCCTGTTTGGGGTTTTTTTTTTATCCCTATGCTGCTCTTTCCAGTTTCTGACCTTGTGCGGGACTACTTGTATGTCCAAAGGTATGTTTTGTTAATGGCGCTCTGCTCTCTGATAAATTCTTTATTAAACCGTCCTGTGCCCCAATGGAAAAGATTTCATTGCAGTGAGAGGCTGAGGGGGAGCAGTCCATGGGGCTTCTACTGAGTTATGCTTTGAGTTCACCTAGTTCGACCCTGGATTTGGCGTTGTCAGAGCAGTACAGGCAGTGGCTTGCAGTGAACACAGAGGAGCTGTTCCTGTGTTGTCTGCCGTCAGGCTTCCTTGTTCTGCTGCTGTGTCCCAACTAGCATGAGTTGCTTTGTGCTTGTATGTTTGGTACTACTTATGCTGAGGAAATAGTGCAGGGATGGGGAGTTTTGCACTGTTGACTACTCCAAACAATTTTAAGTGGATGAAGGGCAAGAGAGAAAGGTTCTCAGTGAGACTTCCACAAAATGCTCAACTAAATGGGCAAAAACAGAGGAAAAGACACTCCAGTTCTTGTGACTGTCAAATGCTGAAATGTGCTGCAAATCCTTGTCCTAGAGGCTGGAGCACAGGCTTTGCTGCTGAAGATTTTGGCCATGTGTGCTGAAATACCAACTGATCTGGGCTGGGGGCAGGTGAAGCTGTTAAGCTAGGGAGAGATGGTTTGTACTAGTCAAAGATGAGCCCTGGTTGAAACCAGCTCGTTTGCATATGGATTAATTGCTTTGCCCATTAACTTTGATGGCTTTTGCTCATAATTTTTGCCACTGTAAGAGACTGAGTGCCTAGCTCAGGCCATAAAGCTTTGCTGTATCTTGTAATCTGGGATTTTGAGAATTTGGACTCATGCTAGAGGTCTACAGCACCACAGACAATGAATGGCAAACTCATTTCCAGCTTTG
The DNA here is from genome assembly GCF_000687285.1 of Phaethon lepturus. Taxonomy (NCBI): domain Eukaryota; kingdom Metazoa; phylum Chordata; class Aves; order Phaethontiformes; family Phaethontidae; genus Phaethon; species Phaethon lepturus. The sequence continues at coordinate 59,051 of NW_010564246.1, read as the reverse complement.
CTTCTCTTACCAGGTTTTGGAAGGCCTTGAGGGCTTCAAGAATTGCAAGGGGAGGAGTATGTGGAGGCTTTTCCCCCTCAAATTTCTAGTTTGGATTATGTGCAAACTAATTACAGGGTTCTCTGCATCAGTCTTCTTTGGATGCAAAATTGTGAGAAGCTTTCAAAGAGGGTTTTTTTTACTCTTGTTACTTCAAATTGGGAATGGGGGGAGATGGAGAAGAAAATACAAAGAACCAAATAGTCATTTTTCTCCTGCAGCTAGCAAACTTCTGGTTAATGCTCTGAACATCTATATCTTTAAAAGACTCCTAGATTTAAAGAAGAAAAAACCCTGAAAGAGACACATGGAAAAAACCTGGATTAAACTGTCACTCATTCACAATCTATCCAGGAAACTCATCCATGCCCCTACAGGTAGCTAGTTATCCCATCAGGAATTTCATATTCTTGTCTGAATCCTGGAACACAAATTGGTCCAGCGCTATGGGTCTGCCTTGATTAGGGTCTGCTGACACAGATGTCCACAGCATGTGTTCCAAAAAACCCTTCTCAAATAACTGCTGCTTTCCCCAAAGGGATCAAAGGTTGAGATGCTCTTTCCAGAGCTTTAGCCAGGCTGTGCAAAGCATCTGCGAAGTTTAATCCACTAACCTTTCCCTTCCTTCCTTCCCTCCCTTTTCTTTTTTAAGGATGGTATAAATGGAGTTTAAGGGTTTATCTTTTTTCTTTATAGCAAACAGCTATTATTTGTAAAGAATCCCCGGCAAAGAAAGTGCAGCCTTGCCTTTATCTGAGAGACAGTTAGGTTTTGGCTACTCTGTCAAAGATAAAGCCCAGAATACCTCTGTACACTTGTGCAAATATCTAATGTTGACATCTTTTGCCAGCTGCTGTTGTGGCTTCCTTTTCCTTGATGAAGAAAATCCTCTTGTGATGTGGCCTCTGAGCGCCATTATAATTAAAAGAATTAAAATTCAATTTGAGCTATTGTCGTTACACAATGCAAAGTTCAACACCACTGAAGGCTGATTTTATTGATTCTGTATTGGGTACTCCATGGAAATAAGTTACCTTGACACAAACATGGTGTTGGCAGTAGAAGATATAAATGGTCCAGCTTTAGCCCTTGCTCACTTTAATTTTATTGTTAGCAGCACCTTTTACAAAGAGAAGTTGTGCCAGCATTTCTATCTTAAAGCATGTTTTTTTCAAGATCACTTCAGTCCTGGAATTATCTCCAGCTTAAATAGCAATATAAGATTTACAGCCTTGGCAGAAAAATATATGTATGAGAGTTAAATGCTACAAAGCTTGTTAAAATTGCAGCTGTCAGTGGCAGCAAGGAACCTTGCTGTTTCTTGTCATTTGAGTGGTCATCTTTGGCTGCTTGTCCCTTGCGCCCTTACTGTTCAGGCTTGCATTATATCTATTTTCTTTCTTTACTTAAGCCTGCTCTTTAAAATAAAGTTTATCTGAATTTTCCAAATCTGTTTCATTAAGAAACAACCGTCACCATCAAATGTCTCTCTATTCAACACAATTGTTTTTGAGAGACTGAATATTGACTTGAAATCAGCTCTTCTCAGTGTAAGATGCTTTTAAGCACAGCTGAGTATTGTTCCTGTTCTCTGAAATTGCTCTGTGCAGAGCAGCTGCAGTTCATGCTCGATCTATTAATGGTTCACTCGAACATGACAGTGGGCTGGACAGTAGGAAGGTTAAAATTGTTGTGGTAGGAAGACTGAGTGTGAGAAATGAAGAAATGTCTCCGGAAGGTAGAGGCATTTGGACAAGACAACGGAAAAGCTTGATCTTTGGAGCCTTCTTTTCTAGTCTTTATATTGGCATTTTTGGTTTGAGGGAGATGCATACATGCTTGTTCCTGGAGTGCCTCTTTGCATCAGTATTTCTGTGTTGTTGCAGTATAATTAAATAGTAATAATCACCAAGGGTTGAATGGAGACAGAAGAGGATTTCTGGGCAACTTGCTTGTCTCCATGCCCCTGCCTGTGTGCTGGGGAGATGGATCAGGAGCAAGGAAGCAGCTTCTAAGACTGAACCCCAACATGAGAGTGATGAGAAGATGTGGTTTGTGTGTGCTTGAGCTGTCTCTTCTCCAAATAGCATGTCAAATGGCCTATTACACTGGTTTGCCAGTCCTGTAGTTGTCTTGTGGTGTTGTCCAGCAAGTATACGATGACACTTAAACATATGGATTAAATCTTCCCCTTGCTAGAAAATCTGTCTGGGAGATGCCCTTGAGGGAAGGGCAAAGGACTGGATTACAAAGGTGCTTGTGTCTGAATTTTGTTATAACGCTGGTCCCTGTGTCTGCAGGCAGACTTGTGCCAGTGAGACTAGGGATGTGAGTGAGGTCTGTATTGGTCTACAAGGCTTATTTGGATTTGGGAGCTACCCTGGGACCGAGAAGTCAGGCTACCCAGCGTCCCTGGGATGTCACTGAGCAAGACATAGGGCAGGGAGCACAACAGCTTTCTCTGTTAATGTTGTGTTCAGCACTTCCCGAGTGGTGCCTTCTTCCGGGGGAAAAAAAGCTGGTTGGGAAGGAAAAGTGTTACTAGTTGTTTTGACAGAAGTAGCAAGCTGCCTGGGAAGACCTTGTCTTCGTATTTATTATGTGACTGCTCAGCTTATTGCTACCTCATTAGCAAGCAGTTACCTAATTAGCAAGGCAAGCTGTTAATGGTGTATTGCATTACCCAGCTTTAAAAATTCTTTTAGATGTTAAATATTTTAGTGATAAGGAGTTGTCACTGAACTATTTTCTTTCTGCATGAATTTCTTTCATCTGCCAGAATGGAACAAATCATGAACTGCTGTAACCACCACAGATTCAGGAAAACCAACTGAATTTCTTGTGATGGAGTTGGCACTAATGAACAGTAATAATTTTTTTAAAAATATAATGGAAAAGACTTGGTAAGGTTAATAAGATAGTAGAACCCCTGTGTATCAAATCAGTCTTGATAAGAGAACAAAAACTACATGTTTGCTAAAATAACTTTAAAAACAAATAACATTGACTTTCCACACCTAGTGGAGACCAAATTTTCACTTGCTTGCATGCCTGCTCTCCCGGCATGCTAGGACCTGTCACCGTTCCGGCTCTCACCAGGACAGTGTGACTTTGATTTTTGACTGCTGGGCAATCTTTTTCATCAGATGGAGTTGGATCGCAAGGTGGAAATTAGGTGTCCCTGCATCTTCCCACTCCTTCAGCTCACATGAAAATTTTGTGTTGAGTGCATGTATCCACTTCCTACTGGCCCCACCGCATGAAGCTTTGATTAGCAATTATTTCTGAGATATTAAAAAACACTATAGATGTTGCAGGGCTCTGGATTTTCCATTATGATTATTAAGGGAAAAGAAAGACTATGGTTACAACTCAATAGTTATTTCTCCATGTTAGAATGTAAATTATTGGCATGGCCTTATCACATGTGTGCTCATGTACAAAATACTTATATGTGTTAACTGTGTCTTCATTTGCATTGATTAGCTGGATTCTGATTTACTTTTTTCTTGTTGAGGTTAGAATAAACTAAAGCAGACAGTACCAAATGCTTTGTTTTTTCTGTCTTAGCAATGTGTCTTCACCCTTAACCCTACTCCTCCTTTCTATGTGCAAACTAGGATAGTAAAACTTTAGACGTAGCTTTATGGAAGAATGAAACCAGTCATTACTGAATGAAACATAGAAGGGACTTCTGTGTCCAGGGGCTGACTCTGTATGGTGTACACTTCATAGCAGAACTTCAGCTGTCATCAAGCTGCACGAGGACACAGCTCTGATCTTAGTCTCGTAAGCCCTGAAATAAGGCTCTATACAGTAAGCACATGTTCATGTACTTGGTGATAGTCCTGAGAGCAGCTTATTTGCTGTTGATTCTCAGGTGTATAAGTGTCTGTGCTTAATATCAGGTGAGCATGTGTGTTGAGTGATCTATTTCTTTGGGACCCTGAACTGTAGGACCGTTGTCTTTCTCTTGGCTGCCTGCTTTGCAAAGGCATTGCAAAAATGCCGCAATGGTAGTGTTTTGGTGGTAAGACTTTAAACAGTGCGTTTTCCAAAGGATGCTGCTATTGGGTTATAGAACTACTTAGAAACATGGTTGTAGAGCCACACTAATCCAGAATACCGGAACACTGCGCAATCGAAAATGTGCATTACCTTTAGCTGTCAGATGACTAAGAATTAAAAACAGCCTTTGAAATAAAAAGCAACACCCAAAAGTATGCAGTCAGACATGAGAGACAGTACTGCAGAAGAATTTCAGATGAGATGTGAAACTTCTGGGGGGACAGGACAGGTACCCCGCTCTGTGCAGCATCTGGCACTGGGAGGCCTGGAGGTCCTGGAGCACTCCTGAAACAGGGTGAGTGCGTGACCTGTTCTTCCAGACACTGATACAGCATGTCAGGCTGGGATCCTTAAAATAATAAGTGACCGCTCTAACTATTTCATTGGGTAAGGAAAAATAAACTTCCCAGTGCACAGTTTCTCTTGGAGGGGAATTAGAGGCAAAGAAATGCTTTGGGCTCAAATTACTGATTGCACTATGGGTTAAAAGTCTTATTTGACAGTCAATAAAGATAAATTACACACAAAAATAGCTACTATTGCCAGAGCGAGCTGGCAGTTTGCAGAAGGGGGTCTGTGGTATCTTAACGTGCAGTCAGTTGTAAAGGCTTGGGAAAAAAAATTTTCAACTGCACATTATCTGAGTGAGCTTCCATATTTTACTGTGACACCGACTCCGAGACTCATTTCCCTGGGTTAAGTAGTGTGGGGTGAAGTATCTGCCGCTCTCCTTCTCCCTATCCATCTGCTGCGGTATTCTGGGCATTTAACCTGGAGCGCTTGCTGATGTATGACCAAATCAGAGAAAAGAGGCCGCGCTGTTTAACCCTCTCCCTTTGTAGCTGCACTTAATGAATGTCACACAGGCCCACTATAGAAATGATGGAACATCCATTCTGGCAGCATGAACAGAGCCCACCGTGCAATGATATGGTGAAATATGCTGAAAATATTCAGAAGAGCCTGTGAACATAAACCCATGATTATTTTTTCCCCTTAAATCTCAGTATTTTAGCTGGTTTCCCCCCCACATAATAAAAGTGCAGTTCCAAGCAGCGTCTCCTTTTTTGAGGGGAAGAAAACTCTATTTTCTTTTTAATGTGGCTGTACTGAAATTGCTAACTTATGCTAACCAAAATGTAATTATGTTGTCCATGCAGGTCTTTTTGTCTTTCTAAAAAATGCCTTGTAAATAAGATTGCAGGTCTTAATGACGCTATCCAGTAATTCCTGAGCTAAAATCAAAGGTGATAAAAGTAGGGCTATACCTTCTTTTGCAGAAGTAATTCATGTGCAGGTGCATGCTGTCTGCTGTCCCAGTTATTCTGCCTTCACTCATGGGGAGTCACAAGTTGTTCTTAAGAACTTGTGCCTTTTGTAGGGCTTCTTGCTGAGCAAGTTACTGCTCAACATCTCAGAGGCAGGCACGAGTGAACCATGAATGGAATATGTAGCTGTAAAGCAGCTCTTGTCATGAAATGCAAGAGTCTAATCCTCACTCCTTTCACCATTTCATGCATCTTTCTTCACTGAACTACCTTTTTTCCTTCTTCTGAGTGCAGGCTGCCTCTTGCTGCTTCTCACTTCTGAACCAGTTCTCCTCTTCCCTTTGGATTTCATTTGTGTAATCAGAATTCAGCTGGAGAGAAAATGCAGTGAAACTTGCTGTTGGTTTGAATGGCTGTACAAAACCTCATATGTCACTTATGTTTCCCTAAAGCACCATGATTCATCAGCCTAATTTGAAAATAAATAAATCTGTTGTCTCACTTCAAAAAGAGAATATAAATTTAAAAAGCTGGTGGCTAATTACTACTGTTAGACTTGGCTTCATGCTGGTAGCCAGTGTCTGTCAACTGTTCTGTCAAAGACTAAGGATAGTGCTAAAAATGTATAATGATTTCCTGCATGTTCCTGTTAGAGAGGATGCTGTGTTCCAGTGATGCTTTTCACAGAATTCTTCCCCAAATAAGAACACCAGCACCCTTGGGTGTCTCAGAATGCTTTCTTAATTGATGTGCTTTTTTTATGAAGACCATGTTTATACTGGAGGAGGGAGACCAAGAGAAACCTGGGTCTCAACCTTTGCTTCTCTGAGATAATCAGCAAACAGTGTGAATGTGTGAACATGACATATGTAAATAAATGTATAAAATAGTATCGCTGGGACCTTAATTTCACCCAAGCTGTTGAATCCTTTCATCATAACTGCTTGTTATTAACCAAGTGGCATAATTCCAACTTAAACTTTCCTTTTTGTTTACTAGAGACTTGCTGAAGAGCTAGTGCTGAATATTTAACTTTCAACCTTCTAACTACGTATATTTATAGAAAGACTGAGCAATGTTTAACTCTAAGATCTAGAGCTAGGTGATGAGCATGCTAGGTGTGAATCTCAGCTTTATTTTTAAAAGAAAATTTCATGTCTATATTCTAACAGAGGAAAAACTTACCAACATGTTCCATTCAAATATAGGATGATGAAAAACCAGAAAGTGCGATTTCTAATTTTATACACTCGCTTTAAAACATCAGTTTGTTCATTCTTTTAACTTTCACAGATTTTTCTCAGGAAGCACAGGGCTGAGTGTGTGGCTTGTGTCTCTTCCCCCTAGTCTGTCAAACTGAAACTGGAGCTCCAGTTGAACCTTGGCTTCTGTTGTGATGCACCAGGCAGGAATTTAGCCTGTTGTAACTGCACAGACTGTCGGAAATCCCATTTTTACCATTGATACAGGTAAAGTCATGCTGACGTTAATACAGTGCTATGAGGTCCTGGTCATTTTGCTGAGTTAAAAAGGGAGAATATGCCAATTGTGGAGCCTGTAGTAATTGTCTTGGGTGTTACTTGGGTGCTATGTTTTAGCATTCCTGTTAAGTGTCAGGGAGGTGAAACAATCTTTATATCAAGAAGTTAATGGTAAGCAGCCAAGTTTTAGGGACTGTTTGTACCTGGATAACCTGCTTTCCCACTGCAAGGAACATGGGATAAACAGCCCAGGAGCGTGGGCAGGGAGTGAGCCTGGCACTTGGGAGACACGTTGCTCACAAGCTTCTGCTGCCTGCAGGCAATTCTGTGTGTGCAAAACTTGGGGGGGGGAATAACCCACCCTTTTTGTCCAAGTACGACTGCCATAACACAGTTGGGCAGGAGCTGTAGCTGCTTGTGTCTGTGTGTGGCTGTCTTACTCTTTGCAGTTTTTTTTTTGCAGTAGTTTCCAGGCAATATTCCAGTTTGTCAGGTGGAGGGAAGGGAGGTGATGCTTTGCATGAACCATCCTCGTAGAAGGTTGCATGTACTCCTTCCCTCAAGCAGCACCCAAAGTTGAGCACTTCTTATGTGATGACTAGAGGCTTAAAAATATGAGTGATTGCACTGTCTGCTGCTCAGGGCAAGAGCAACTGTGCTCTGGACATGAACTTGCTTATTTCTGGTCAGCAACTCAACTAAAAGGGAGATTATTTTCTTAATATTTCTCCCTGTTTTCTTCCCTTGCTTGACTACTGTACATAATAAAGCAGGCTGTTTCTGCTGTAGAAAAAAACCAACTAATTTACTTTATCAACTGGCATAATTGAGCAGGCTGTGCTGCAAGCTTCTGGTGCTCCGTGTTGGTTCGTGGTGACTCAAAACACATTTGTCCTTCTTGCAGCTTCTGCTAGAGCTCGGAAAAGGTGAAAGTGAGTGCTTACTCATACATGCTGCTGTACATCTTAATGAATGTGATGGAATTAGGATGGAAAGGTGGATGTGGCTCTAAGGCTGAAGAACTGTGCTTAAAAAAGCAACAACAGCTCCCTCTCCTTCTGGAGTGGTGTGAGGGGAGTCGAGCTCCTGGTGGAGCAGGGCTGCTGACAATTCTCTATTGAAATTGAGAAAAGAGTAGTAAAGGCATCTCAATAAGTTCATTTAGATGTTTAAATGATGCTGTTCATCTTCTCTGTAAGAAGGACTTCAACAACAAGCTGTACCTGCTCTTTCTGTTTTCAAATACTCTTCGCTAGCCTTCCCTTTCCCTGGCAGAGAACCACCAAACCTGATTAACATATTAAATGAAGCAGAACCCAGTGCTCTCTCTGCACATTACTGCTTCCTTATGGTATATGAGCAACTTCCAAATTACCAGTTACAACCATCCTCTGCCCTCCTAACCCAGAGTATCTGCATCTTAAGGACATCGTGCCACTTGAGAGGGTAGCCACATCCCTCAGATTCTGTGTTCCTGGTCTTCAAAAAAGGGTTGGGTTTTTTCCTTCAAAAGTCTTTAACTTTTCTTTTAGGGTACCTCAATGCTGCCTGTCCTTACCTCCCTGCCACAGTCTTTGTTTTCACCCTTTTCTGGCCCAAGCCTGCATATGCTCAGCGGTGCAGGGGCTCTCTCCTGGAGCCACTCGTGCGCTACCCTCCCTGCGCCGGGCAGGCTTGACAGAGCGGGTGCCCCAAGATGAATAGGCACCTTCTGCACGCAGCCGAAAATCGAACTGTCCCCGCGCTCATCTGGAGCCGGAGCGAATAGATTGTCACGAGAGCCTGGGGACAAGGGGAGCGGAGGGGGGGTACTGGGGCAGTGCCGTGGCATTCTGTCCTTCCGGCGTGAGCTACGGCGAGCCCCGGGACTGCCCCGCGCTCGGGTTTGTGCCTGCAGCACCGGCTGCAGCGAGGCACGCCGGAGCCAGAGCCGCTGCGACGCGGCGCACGGGGCCCCGTGGTGGTGCGCAGGAGGGGGCAAGACGAGCTGGGGGAGGGGGGAGGCATGCATATAAATCATTATTGGCGAACATCTCAGCTCTTGAGCCAGGCTGTCGCTTGCTGCTGCTCGTGGTGCAGCCCAGACATAAATCATAATTCCCCTACAATAGATCCTTTTGCAGCCGCCATCAGGAAAAGTGTGTTGGTTTTATCGATTTTTTGACACCGGGGCCCTGGCAACGGCCGCTCTGAATCATTATGAAATGAAACTGATTAGGAATTCATGGAATACTAAATAAACTTTACGAGCCCGTTGTAAGTTTTTTGATGCATGGGGAGCGGAAAATGAAAACTAATGATATAAAAATTACACAGCGTGCTGAGTATTATTATACTGCTATTGATTTGTTTCAAACTGTACATCAAAATCGAAGTGTGCTGGGTGTGCTTGGCTGCAAGGCTGATGCTCAAAAGCTTTTGAGGGTATTTTTAATGCTGGCTCCAGCAATTTTGCCAGCCGGGGAAGGTTAGTGCCACCGCAGAATTGCTGAAGTGCTCCTTGCACCTGCCTAGTCTTCTGCAACCACCCTTTGCATGGTTATCGCTGACTTTATTCTCCTGTTTGCATGTGGACTCTCACGAGACAAAAATATATTGACGAGGATTTTAGCCTGAGTGGATAACTCCCCACACGCGCTTCTGCTCTAGGGAATTTTACTTCTGTTCCTTAATAGCCAACATTGTGAGAGAAGCCCAAGACACTTGACAAACATTTATGCAAAACTGCACAAAGGGATCATTTGTTCTGCCACTAACTGCAGCCACCTCGGGAGTGAAGGATACAGCTGGTTATAATGCTGCCCATCAGTTTGGGGCAAGAACAGAGAACTTGCCATTTTTTAAACTTTTCTTTCTATAAATAGACAATTTGTAACATGATCATCATAGCCCCGTACAGACTTAAAATCAATGGAAATAATGAGCAGAATTGGTGTGATCTATTTGCTTTCTACTTACAATTCTTTTTTGACAGCAGCATTTAACAAAATTAAGCGAGGGGGGAAAAAAATTTGTAAAAAGGCTAGGATGGTTTCAGTGTAGCCTTGAGACAAACTGCTGAATAAGAGCAGGGGGGGTGCTGTATGGAGGTTTAGAGACATTGCTGCTATTGTCATTGCATGCTTTTATCGAAACAGAAAAGCTCCTGGTGCTGCAGCTTGCCGTGCTGGACCTGGAGGGTGTCTGTCCTGGCCAGTGCGGTTGCAGCTTTCCCCAAAGCACCCAGCCTGGTCCACTCCTGCAGGCAGGATGCTGCTGCATCTCATTCCATTACGATTTTTCTTTAGGAAAAAAGCTGTCCTTAACTAACTAACTTGTTTCTTCATGGTATCTATTCTGCTTGAGTTGCATGTGTTGCAGAACAATGATGGGACATGTGCTATCGTATTAAACGCATCATTTGGAAACAGCTTTTTTCATCTGGGTGCCAAAACAAGCTCAGATTTAGAAATCTTGCATGGTGTAAATGGATTTGGTGGGTGATAGGAGCAGCAGTAACAAATAGGCTGTAACAGAACTAGCCGAGTGCAGAACCAAACCTCCCTGATCCTGCAAAATTAACATCTCGCTAGTGCTGGCATGGGCACAAACCCTTTGGGTGCAAAGAGCTTCAGGTGTGGGCCAAACATTTGAGCTCTCTGGGATTTTGCAGAGTTGTGGTTAGGGGTTTCTAGGGGTCTTGGTGAAAGCTGTGCTGAAGCTGCAAAGGTAACCCTGCCTCATGAGCACGGCTGGAGCAGGGCTACAGTGAAGTGATGCAGTTTCTGGGGGCGAGATGGCTGATCACAGTGCTTTGAGTACCTCTGGAAGTGAAGTCGCATGCAAGGGCAGGACCTGTTTCTTTAAAGCAAGTGATTATACCGTGGTAGCTGGTAGTGATGTCCAATGGCCTCAGCTCCTGGACGGGAGACAGATGGAGTCTCGTGGGGGTACGGCTGCTGCTGTAGGATCATCTGGTGGCTTAGCTGTGCTCTAATGCAGGGGACTTTTTAGAGATAGACCCCTGTGTCAGCTCTATTTCTAGCTACCAGTGCTGGTGATCATCTCCAGCCTAAGCATATTGCCTTGTAAATGAAAATGTAATACTGGTGAGTGGGAGGAAAATCCAGTGGAATCAAGAACAAGAGAGGAGGAGAAAATTTAAGCAACTGGAAATAAGCTGCTGATCCACAGAGGGCTAAGCTGCCATGTCCCTCGGTAGTCTCCTGAGACTACACTTTTTCTGTAAGTAAACCCCACACAGCTCCTCCTGTATCACTGATAAGGTTAGATGTCGCCGCTCCTGGCTGCGTATCGAACATCAATTTGTAAGCTATGATCTCCCATTTGGGGTGTTTAAATCCATGTGGGCTGAAAGCACAAGATCCTTCATCTTCCAAACAGGTCCTCTGGGGCTCCCTTCTATTTCCAAGCATGGAGAGAGCAGAGCGTGCTGAGTCTTAACAGCAGATGCTGTTATGCTTTGGGCCAGGAGCTCTTTGGTCAGGGAAGCTGTGTGTGGCCATCCTGGTAGTGTCCAGCATGCCACTCTTCTCTGCCTCTCAGCTTGAATGTGGACTGGATTGAAAGAAGCTGTTACCTTCAAATTCACCTGAAAACTTTGCTCAATGAGTTTGAAAAGAAATTGGGGGGGAGGGGGGGAGGGGGTGTGTGTGTGTAACACTGAGGCCCCTCATTTATTTGGAAAATAAGTCTTGTTTCCATCAAGTAATGCTGCTTCAGGTAGGAGATTCTGCTTCTGGCCCATGTCTGAGAGATAGATAGAGACAGATATATACCATATCTGGGTATAAAAGAATGTATTGCATTCTTTTTAGCCGTTGTGTGTGGATATACCATCTATTGAAGTGCAAACAGCTTTAGTGTTTTCCACGAGACTGGAAGATGTGCTTAACTGTGTCATTGACCTTGTGCCGCTCACAGCTAAGGGTGATCACAGGTTAGCTCAAGGAATAGCAGCTCATGTATGTGGGGAGAAGGGTCTCGATTCTCTTCCTCCCAAGTCCTGACTGGTCCCAGCTTGCCGTAGACTCCCATAAATTCTTTGGCACCTATGGACTTGTTACAATAATCGATGTATATTTAAGTATTTTGTCGGATGTAAACAGGGAATCATCTTAAATGAAGCCAGTTTTCTTTTTGCTTCCATACTCCATGCAACAGCAATGTCCGCTTTATATGGCTTGTCAGCGTGTGAGTGCGTGCGCTGGGGATTTTTCTAAGATATGTATATTGAATTTAGATTTGTGCTCTTAGTACCTTCACTCATTCATTCAGAGCCATATTGACTACATAAATTGAGTGCTACAAGTAAGAGAGAGTTTAGCCATTATTTTCTCAGTGATTTGATTTAATGGCCTGGGTGTTTTGGCCATTACTTCTGGCTTTTCATTTGCATGGATTCTTGGCTGTGCTGATTAGCATGTTTTTTATATTTGCCATTTAATTTTTTTTCCCCTTTTGCAAAGCTGAATTTTTCATGATTAATTAAATTCCCGTGTCTGTATCTTCCATGTACCCACATATATATAGGACTATACATATGCTATACATAGTTTTTTCTTTCTCCCATCTCTGCTGATTATACGGCGTTAAATGCAGCTGTCTGTTTGACAGGAATATTGTGTACTGTATGTGGAGTGATATACAGGTCAGTATATTACTGATGAATAAAAGTTTCCTCCTAAGGCAGCTGCTGCAGATTACTTAGTGCTTGACATGGCGTGTCTTTGTGTCACTGTTACCGGGTGAAATTAAATCAGAACAGGAAAATATTAATTTAAAGTAGGGGATAGAGGCCGCTCACTTCCAATTACTCTCTACCCTGTCAGCTTTATATGGGCGCAAACAAGGAAGGAGGCTGGATTAATTGCTTTGGACTCTGCCCCACTACAGGCCCAATTATAGAAACATATTGGCTCCCAGCACTATTATATACACTGCTGTGCAGGAAATTGTGTGAAATTTTAACGGATTTCAGATGTAATAATAGAGAACACGATTCGGGACAGCATTAGCAGGCTGGGTGGAATCTTTACGGATGGGTTAAGGTTAAGCTGTTTGGGGGTCCTTTGTGTATTAAAGGATCATCTGGTTAACCCGTGTACTGGGAGCTTTTGATACTGGCCTGGGAGCAAACAGAATAAAAACATTCATCCTCTGACAACAAGGAGCTAAATCCTCAGTCAGAATGAGGGCAGAAACATACAGCGTAAGGATGGAGAGCACAAGGCTTGCATTCTGGCGCTGAAGAGGCGACGTGAAAATGTCTTGCATGGCATTAAACGCGGTGGTGTTCCCAGATACTGTTCAGAAACTGTTCTTGGCTAATCTCTGCTGTTGTGAGACCCACCTGCAAAGTCTGGGTCAGAATGCAGAGTTACTAATGCAAAGTGATTAACACTGGCGTTTTACATGTGTGCTGGATGATTATTTTCTAAGCAGTTGTAGGAATAGATTTCCATTCAATAGTTTAAATTTTTCAAAGTTTTTTGTCCCTTTCTCTAAGCTAAGAATTCTGTCTGCTCTTTTACTTCTGTCCTGTGTTTAAACCCACGTGTTGAAGATGTTTGCTAATTTGTGTGTGTACATATGTATTATTCTGTCTCTCTCTTACTTATTGTTATTTGGCTTGCTGTAGCCAGAACACAGGGCTTATTCCAAATACAGAGCAACTCTCAGTACTCCTGAATGTACTGTCAAACTGCTGTGCCGCTGTGTGTTCATGTGTATAGCATTGCACATCAGACGTAATTTTGGCATGCAGGATAGAAATGTTGTTTTTTTTTTTTCCCAAGGTTAATTTTCTTCAAAAATAGTGTTGGAATCTCAGTTTCTTTGTTTTAGGGTAATTTATTTGATGTGTGTGCATGTATCTTTGAGGGTAGTCATTTTCTAGTTATCTTCATTCCCTTAATTTTTTTAGAAAGTATTATTTTAATAAGGAATTGCATGCAATAAGTTAATAGATAAAGGCTTGTCAGTATTGGTTTTGTTTGTTCTTTCTCTTGTTTTCGTTCACTGTGTATTGACTTGGGGCCAGTTTGCATAAGTAAGATGGTACCTTTTGGATTCTTTCTGAAGCCAACTGGACAATTTGGCCCAAAGCCTGATTTTTTGAGTGTCATTACCCTTGCCCTTCTGAAAGCAGACAATAAAGCAACAGGCATTGGGTGAGCTTGGATATCAAGCCAAACTTGCTCCTGTCTGTTCCTTGTATATTCTGTTCTATAAACGGAAGATTTTTTTTTAATGAGTCCACTCTCTGGTCCATTAAAGGACAGTAATAGGGCTTGAGCATGCTCCATCCAGGGAGCAAATCTAGAAGATCCAGTGTCCCATGAGCCCTTGTGAATGCTGGTAGGTGGGTAGTTTGGAAGACAAATAGAGGATCTGATCCATAGCTGTGGAAAAGGAGGGGAGTGGCTTTCTAATACACTTAAGGTGCTTTGGACCAGCCCAATGGAGAAGCAAGGAGCTAAGAAAAAATCTGACTCTGCTACTTGCTGCCCAGACAAACACACTGAAGTCATTTAGTAGATGCACGTTTGATCTCCTGCCCACCAAGTGCTTTGCAGATTAGGTTTCACAACAGCCTTGCTCTATGGAGTGAGAGAAAACAAGAGTTTAGCAAGTGTCTACCATGCTTCCTTGTCAGTCCCAGAACAAGCTCTGAAATCTTTCAAGCTGTGTGATCTCTGTCACTTCTGCAGTGTTTCCCCTTCACTGCTTATGATATTTCAGTGACAACTGCTGCATATTTTTGGGAACTATTAAAGCTAGTTTGGATTGTAACTGAGGTAAATCTGGGCATTGGGGTTTTAGTTGGACTTGTCTTAGACCTTACCTGCTCTAGAAAGCCGTGTGGATGGAAATGCAGCGTCCCAAGGTGCATGAAGTGTGACTTCAGCCCCTTCTGCCCCACTGCCTCCTGAAGTATCCAGAGAGGGGCCTGAGCTGGTTTTGCGAGTCCAAAAAGCATTAGCAATGGAAATCTGCTTAAAACACAATGTCTAGCAGCAAGTGAGATGGGCTTGTGGGGTCCTGTCCCCCTTGCTGGGAGCACCATGGTACAGTGGGGGCTGAGGCTGGAGGCAGCTCTGTAGCCTGGGTCGGGGTCTGTTCCCTTCGTTCCATCCCCAGCGCGTCTTGCACAGTAAATGACAGTCTGTGCCTGCTAACAGGATACAATAAAAGTGTTGCAATAGAGGTGGTGATTTAGGGTGGCAGGGGAAATGCATAAATAGCTGTCTAGAGAATCCAGGACAGTAGAAGCAAAGTAAATTCTGACCAGGAGTGGTTATTGAATGGCAGGATCTTTGCTATTTTGCTCTATTTGTCTGCCTGAGGAAAGTCTATTTAGCTCCGGGATGGTTATTTGGAGGGAAGCTGCATTTCCAGCCCCAGTCCTTGCCTCCCTCTGGCTCTGCTCCCTGTCCAGAGAGCCAGCGGGACTGCAGAAACCTCAGAAGCGTCACTTGGATATTTGCAGTTTGTGCTGGTTTTAAACCAGGAGGGGGTGAAGCACTGAATTTATGATGCTGGGTTTGAGAAATCTATTTTTGTTCCCTTTAACTGATTGTCTTGTAACCATGTCTGTTATGAGTGGAGAGCAATGTATCTAGATCTCAGGAGACACACCTGCAGAATCTTATTCATGATCAGATGACAGTGTGAAAGTTCTTTTGGCACTGAAGGCACACTGATATGGCAAACTGGGGACAAGGAAGATGTAGGGGAGGCTGAAGTGGTCCAACTTGGCCTGAACAGTTTCTATCTCTTTGGTAGAGCAGGGGAAAAATGCTGGAGGTGCTAATAATGCCAATGGTCTGTGGAGTCTTCCAAGGGCTGATCTTGCTGCTGGCATTCTCTGTTCTGACCTGAGAACTGGTATTGACCTAAAAACCTTTGTTATTGACCTACCCTGATAGGGGCTATGCAGAGTTTTAGATAGTACTTCCAGCAGATCAGTGGCTCCATAGCAGTCCATCAGGACACAGGTTTTAAACTGACTGATGGAGGAGGTTCCTTCTGTGCTGGAGTGTGTAGGATTGCCCTCTGGCAGGTTAGTAGGATCCAAGAGATTTCCATTCACATAGTAGACCACCTCTGCCTTTCTGACTCAATGTGCTGGAGTGGTCTGAATGCAGGTCCCCGTAGCTCTTGAAATGAGGCCATTGAAAATGAAAAGCAACTAGAGAAGGTGCAGATCATTGGCATGTGAGGGGATGCTGAACTACAAGTGTGACCATGACCAGCAGTGAGTTGTCTTCCATCTACCTTGTCTGTAGTCACTAGCAACCTGATACCCTGCCTACAGTGATCATGATCAGGTCCTTGAAATACCTTTCTACGAGCTTGGCAGAATTAGCTGTTGGTTTTTGGAAAGGAAAAAGTGTTGTCTTTAAAGTATATGAGGTAAACTTGCCACTGATCTTTTGAGCAGAAGGACTTGGAAAGGTGCCTGTGGAACTGAAACAGCACGGAGGGGGTTAATACTCAGCTTTGTTGATTTTTGACTAGGGCCCATGGTTTTACTACAGCAGTAAAGTCACTTTCCTTTTATGTTTAAAAACCAGCAAGGAAAAAGTGCAATTACAAAGACAACTAAAATCTTCACTGGTACTCAACAAGGTAATCAGTTCAATTGATTCCCCCTGCCCCCAGCCAGAAAAGTATTTAAATTCCTATCTGTGATTTTTTTTTTGGGGGGTGGGGGAGAGAATCTGTTCTCTGAAATGCTTCCTGGTTTTAAAAATGCTCTATTTTATTTGCCCTATAAATGCAAACTTATAAAATGTGATAAGGGATCTTTCTCTTCTCTCTGCACAGACAAGACCTGAGAAAGCTCACTGCTATTCCTGCATGGCTGCCAATTGCACAGACAGATATCACTCTGTTAGTCATTAGCATCTAAATCATTCCACTTCTCATTCAGGTTTACTGGGCTGTGATGGCTACTAGATTCATAGGACACCTGAGCCAGGTCTTTTGTACAAGGTCTTATGGAGCAATTGATTGTAAAAAGACAGCAGGAGAGCAAACCACTGGTTTCTGTGCCTTTTGAACAGGGAGGATGGGCTGTGCTACCATGTGTCTTCTCTATGAATTATTGAAGTTTTTTCTTGAGATACTGTAAAAGGATTGAGTTTGTGCTGTGTGTAGTGGTACAGCACCCTGATGCAAAAACTGCAGGGATTTTGAAAAGAAAGAAAAAACAGAACGAAAACCCAAACCCACTTAATTTTTAAGGATGCTTGGGATCTATTTTACTGGAGCACATGGGCATCTTCTCACTCTCTTTCCTGGAGTGGTGGGGAACGGAGATAAAGGAGCACCAGGGCAGAGCAGCTCTGCCAGAGATCTGTTCTTGGGGTGTGATAGTTAACTTCATAGCTAAACTTGTTCTTTGTAGGAGCAAAGTCTTACCTACATGGAACAGATGTCAAGTGTGAATGATTCAGCAGCTGCTCTAGCATAGGCTAATGTGTTAATATGGCTTTAAAAATACTGGGAGAATTCAATGGAATTTAATACCTAGAGTACTGAGAAAAAGGCCACTTTTGCCAGTTCTAGGATTTGTTTTTCCCACAAGAAATGAAACACTACAAAATATTGGTCTCTTTCCTATCTAGTGAAAATGTCCTTTGTTAGGGTGGAAGAGGAAAAGTGAAAGGAGGTATTTTAACCAGTAACTCAAAATGTAGCTGATTCAGATCTCATAAATGGAGACCTAATTTTTGATTTTTTTTTTTTTCTGGTTTTCCTTGAGAGGTCAGTGACATTTAGGAGAACATGGTGCAGCCCTGGAGCTTATCTCCTGTGTTGGAGATTAACGTCAGGTAGACATCGTCTAAATGCAAATCTGGCTTCTTTGGGACTATCCCCTTCAGGAAGTGGTGAGACCCTCTGGAGCATCTGGACTGGGCAGTGCCTGAGATGCCTTATCCCCATGGCTTTCATAATGCATGCATCTTTGTTTAGGGGCTAGAAGGTGCCTTTCATGTTGAGGTCTACAAAAAACCCCCACGCAACTCTTCCTGGAGCTTTCTGAGGCAGGGGGAAAAGAAAATGGAGGTGGAAAGCAGCCTAAGAGCTTGTGATACAGCACTTGCTGTTAAGGGATTGGGTACAATCAAAAAGCAGTGAAAGAAATGCCCACCACTTGTTTATCTTCATGGTTTTTAAAGGAAGTGGCTGACTTTCTGTGAATATGCTGGTTTGGGGGTTAACCCTTCCAGCATCCATGTGCCATTGCTTTGCCTACAAACCATGTATTGCAAGCAAGCTCTCATAAATTTCTGATAACGGTATCCTTTCCAAGCCCTCAGGCTAGAGGGATCTTTAGTCACTTTGGATTGGACTGGATTTGAAAATAGGTCCCTCAGGTGAAAGGCCAATATATCAAACCAGTAAATCACGTTTTATACCAACTCCTAATAATGAATGAAGTGCCATTTCATACAATACCTAAGTTAGGATTTTATTGATTAACTCTCATCTTGGTGTTCCACCCAAATCTAAGATATATTGCCTGCTGTAATTTTTACATTAGCTGTCAAATTCATCTTGTCTTCCCAGGGTTGTGATGGTACAGAGCAGACAATAAACAACATCACAGTTTCAGTGTTTACCTAATGAATATACACAGGCCAGAAAGATTAATAATGATTTGATAGGCAGAGCCAAGAGGCAGGAAATAGCCGTGTTCAGGGCTAGAGCTGGGGACCATGATTTCAAATTAACACGAGGGCTGTAGGAGGAAGCACGCTTGTCTCGCCCCACGCCTCCCTCCTCCCTGTCAGGCAGTAATATATGACAGAAATCTCAAGGAAGGAACGATGATGATTTTTTTTTGTGCATACCGCAAAAGAGCAACAACAATAGGAGAAGGGCTGCAAGTAAATACTACATTAATCCTCTGAATGATTTGCCAAGCCAAAGCTTTGTCACTGGTACTGATCCAGGGAATCCAAATGACCCTGTGCTTCCTGACACTTCACCTGGACCTTCCTGCCCCATGGACAGAATTACTTTGAGGATATTTCTTCCTTCCTTGTATATTTTCTAATTAAAATAACTGCTTGGGGATCCCGCTGTCTTGGAATGGAGTTGTCGGCAATACTTTCCTAACCCAAGGCCTGATCCTCCCCGGTGTCCGACAGCTACCTTTGAATATTTGTGTGGCCTTTGCGGCGTTGCCCAAGGCAGAGATCGCAGCCGCTTGTAACGGGAGAGGGAGCCCTTATCCCGGGGAAGGTTCTGGCCACCGCTGTCCCCAGGGCCTGGGGCCACCCCTTCTCCTGGGAACAGCTGGAGGCTTTGCCTCTGGGGCCGGGATGGGGGAAAATGAGCTCCCTTGCTTGAAGCTCCTGGGATGCAGCCTTAAATCTCGCTGTGCTTTGGCTCTCCGATCTGTAAAACGGAGAGATTTGTGGCCCTCCAGGAGAGGGGCAGAGGAGGTTTGATCTGTTTGTTGAAGCACTATGAAGTACTGGGATAAAAGGCGCTGTGAAAGTGCAAAGGGCTTGTGCTTGTCTATTGAGCACAACCCCGGACTGCACGCTTCAGTTCCTGCGAGAGGTGGCCAAAGCACCGGCTTAGGGACGCGGAGCAGGAGAGGTTTATCTGCCTGCTGTTCGTAGCCAGAACTCACGCCGGGAGGCGTGTGATGCTGCAGGGTTTTGTTGGGTAAATATGTGCTATTCCGCTGGCTGGGGTCTGCCTGGAATATAATGAGCATTAAAGAAAGGAGCGATGTGCTGAGAGCGGGACGTAGGGGAAGCGAAGCCGCTACTTCCAGCGCGTGTGCTGAGTCAGACTGACCTTACAGGGCGGCTCAGAGCTGCTGGCCACTCACTGTTCCTGCTAGCCATGGCAAGTACTGGCTGCTCCCAGCTTGGCAGCTGATGCTTCCATCATCATCCTGACCTAGCAATGCCTTTGCCAGTTGTATACTCTGCTGTAGTTTGGGAGTTCCTCAGGGCAAGGACTTTTTCCCCGTCATTGTTTTCCTACAGCAGGACGGACAGCAGAGTCCCGAATGGGGCCCGAGTTCGCTGCAAGGTTACGCAGGTGACTTTTTTCCCACGCTTCCCATGCCCTTCAGTTCTCCAACCGGCTTTGGTGCATGCAGCATACTTCACCTGTACATCCCAACTCCTCTATCATCTGAACAAGTAATCAGATCATAACCTGTTGAAAAATCTATTTATTAGAAGAGAGTAATGAAGCCTCAAAACAAATTGCTTTTCTGCCTACCTTCCTCTGTTTCTTCCCCTTTAGTCAGTGTTTGTTTGCATTTTTCTTTTATACATCCCAGCATGAAACAGTAACACATTACAGCACAAAGCAATACACCACTTATCTAATCTTGAATATAATATGGGATAGACTCTTTCTATAGAGGGGGGCTACGACAGAATACATGCAGCAAGAGCTGGCTGGCGAAGGACAATAGATTGCTGCAGATACGGCTCGAGTTAGACAATTGAACCAATTATACTATTCCAGAGACTTCAATGAGATCGGAGAGTATTTCCTGAGCTTTGGTAGAAGTAATCAGCATTCCTATTCATCTCGGCCCCCGTCCCGCCTGCGAGGCGGCAGCGCTGTGCAGAATGGAGCTCCTGGCCGCTTGCGGCCCTCAAACAATTCCCCAGCACGCTTTGCCAGAACGCTCTCTTGTATTTTACTCGTTGTCCTGGTCAGAATTTAAAAATCACTAATTGCTTTTTTCCCCTGTCTAAGTGCATGTAGTCATTTCGCTTGGATGAGTGGTATTTGAGTCTTCCATTTAAAGCCAGAGTGACTGGTTTTTCACCTCTGAAACGGCTGCATTTCGGCAGCTGATGGATTCTTGCAAATCTGAGCTGGAGCTGGTGGATACGTTACAAAGTGCTTTGTGACATGTCGGGTGAGAGGAAGTAGAATGACCTATGCTATTGCTTTTTAGCACCGTTTAAGCTGTAAAACCAGCCAACCAACTCTCTTCCAAATGTTGGCTGCTGAGATTGACTGCAGTCATGAAGATAACAGGTGGGAAGTCTTTTTCTCTTAAGAAGTCCACGGACGTCCTAAATCAGCCAGGGGATCCTAGATGGCCGCCGTCTGAGTCGGAATGCTTAGCATCCCAGCCAGGGACATAAAGGCACTAGACAAAATGTCACTTGAAGTGTTGCCTCTTCTTTAGCAGTAACTCTGCTCCATAAATGCAATTGATCTCCTGAGAGAGGAGGGATTTCTTCAACAAATAAAAGCTTTGTGAGGAAAAATATACGAGCTGTTGGGCTCTGTTTCTTCTGTATGTGTTCCATATCCAAGGCCTCCAACAAGTGTCAGAGCAACCACAGGGGATCGAGGGATTGATGTCTGTAGGGTTATGTGCTCTACACCATGTTGCATGGTTAAATTAAAGTTGGTCCAGATTTAAAAATCACTTCAAGCAGTTATCACAATGTAAACCTAGCAGTGAGGTTTTAATTTTTCTTTCAATTTTTTCTTTTTAGTCAGATACTGTTGCTGTTGTCAGATATCTGCGCTCGATCATGCGTTTAAATCAACATGAATAGGAAGGTTTCATTCAACCAGGTTTAAATCTTGCTCTATCCAGGCTAAGAAGCAGTTTGGGCATCTTCAGCTGAAAGGACTATTTTGCAGGAGGGGGTGGGGAAAGAGCCTTGTAGTGGTGGGAGTTTTACAAGTGTCTAAAAACAGAAGCTTATAATGAAAGTGCTTTCTCAGCCATAACTATAGCGTGCTGGCGTAATTGGAATGCTGAGTGGTGTGCTGGGTTTAGGAAGGTAATAAGAACTGCAATCAGTATTAAATAAAATGTATCTTCCTTTAGGGGAAATAAATGTATATTAAATCAAATATTCATGAATCCAAGTTAGTCTTCATACATTACGCAAACAGTTTTTCAAAAATGCAGCTATCCGAAAGGCCTGGTTTGATGCGCGTAAAGGGGAGGGAACAGCTTTCAGCACGCTTGTGGGGAGGGGAAGGGCCTGGCCTGTCTCCCACCTGAAGGGGTAAAGCTCTCTGGGCTCCCGTGAGGTCTTGCCTGGACCTTGAAAAAGTGGTCTAATTTGTGCTGAAACATTAAAAGAAGTGAAACTGCCTCTTTCTAATACTTATCTCCAGCACAACCTGGACACCCACACAAGCCTTCCAAGGATGGAAACGGGCAAGGGGAGTTAGGCCAGTGGTGAGTTTTAGTGGTATTCCAGCAAATGCTCTGTTAACGAGGGGAGGATTTCCGCTCTGGCAGTGATTAAGAGGATTCACTTGCCTGTGGTCAGGCTGGCTTTTTAACTACTGCAAACTCCTGTTTTCCTGTCTGCCCTAATACGCAGCAGAGGGATGGGAGACGTTTCCGCAGAAGAGGGAGAACAGAGGCGTTCCTGTGCCTGCCAGCCTCCAGTCAAGCTGTGGACTATCGCGCCGGCAGAGCGTGATGTAGAAAAAAAACGTAAGAGATGTCAGCTTGGTACCAACTCCGAGTGTGGATAACACGCGCGTGTGAGAGCTTAAACTCCGTAGGGGTAGGATGGTGTCCTGCTGCTCACCTGAAGGGAATCCTCCTCTGTGCCGCCGCTGGTATGGTGCCGTACCTGGCTACGAGAAATGCATTTCTTGCTTGTGACAAGGGCTCTCTAAACTCCACGGTCTTCGTCCCGGTCTTCATACAGCGTGATGTCGATTTAGCAAAAACTCTGGGCGTT
This sequence comes from Phaethon lepturus, assembly GCF_000687285.1. Taxonomy (NCBI): domain Eukaryota; kingdom Metazoa; phylum Chordata; class Aves; order Phaethontiformes; family Phaethontidae; genus Phaethon; species Phaethon lepturus. Next base: position 36,470 of record NW_010564246.1, on the reverse strand, counting down.
TAAGGTGATTTGATTTAATCACTCTCAAGTCAGGCTATATTTGTTAGCTGACACCTATATGTTTAGGAGACAAGGTAGTAAAAGATCAGGTTAGTAAAAATAGTGGCAAATCTGTAGGTGTTTCCAGAGGAGTGTGTTAGTCTAATCAAATTAGACTTACTTGGAGTTGTCAGCAAAATTCTTCTGTGCTGTTTATGAAATGTCAGTGCTTTTATCCAACAGCTACAATCAATTTGCTGCTTGATAAAAATAAGCAAACACCGCTGGGTTGCATCCTTATCCCTGCCTTTATAAACGGGGAGGCAGAGAGGCACAGGGACGGATTCTGCTACCTTCCTGGGGTGAGGAGGGCTTCATTCTTGAAGACTTCCAAAAGAGCTGCACACAGCTGTGGGGAGAGGGCTAATTTGTGTCATTTGCTGAAACCACCAGGCTCTTCTTCCCTGCTTGGGGAATTATTGATTTTATCACTCTACGACCTTACACGTGTCACTGTCTTGTGCATGCTGGTCTGTAGGAAGTGCTATCTGCTGATTCACAGCTGAAGTATAATCTTATTTTATTTGTGATTACTTTCCCATTTTTGGCTCATCGGCCATGTGCTCTTGTTCTTCCTGTCAGGCTTAAATCTTCAGGAAAAACGCACACAACTATATAAAAAACCCCAAATGAAGCGTAGTCCCTTCCCTGCCTCGATGCCGCTGCAACCCAAATACTTTTATTCATCTCTGTGCGGGAGGAATGTTACTCTGTAAAGACTCATCACTGTCCCATTGATTTCACTGTCTGGGTGTCTTCAACAGTGACATGTTTTCTTGGATCTCTAAGTTGGGGAGTGGAGAATATGGTTGCAGGTATCAATACATGAACGTGTAACCCTATTGAAACGCTGTCAGGCTGGGCAAAGTGGACGGCAGGTTGCTGTGTGTTATTGTGCAGCTTCCCTACCCGAAACTCAGTCCTTGCATTCAGACATGGAAGGGAGATGAGCAGAGATGCTGTTATGGAGGAGGGGTGATCGTAGGGAGAAAATATATGGAGCATCTACTAGAGCTTGCATGGTACATTAATTGTCTGTAGCTTTTTCCTTTCCTTCTCAAAGCAAAATTAATTATGGGGAGGTGATGTTCCTTTAATGAACATAATTTAATTTAAAAAATGGACAAGTATGCTACCATTAGGTCTCTTACTTAATGTAGTGTGTTTTCTTAAGCGAGATTTGGTTATTGTTACATTGTGAAGGTGAAGAGAATCCCCTTTCTCTTGGATCTGAGAGGCGAGAGCATCTTGGCTGCCGAGCATCACTTATACACAGAGAGTCCAATCTCTCTTTGCCTGTGGGGGACACTGCTTGACCGCTTATTGCATATTTGATCAGTTTATTTCTGGATCTGAGAGTCTCCGACGGGTGTCAAGGTGACAGTCGGGTTCAGATTAATTGGCACGGTAAAGAATGGCAAGGCGGGGGACGTGCGGTGCCCGTCGCGCTGGGCTGCCACTTTTGAATGATTTCCCCCCCTTCTTCTTAAAGTACACAAAGGTGCAGCAGCGCTCGCCGGGAAGCGCTTGTAGGTTGACAAGAGCTTAATAACGTCACTAGTGAAGGGTGTTTTTGTTTTTGCCCAACACTACTGAAAATAAGCTCATATACAAACCACCTCTGCTCCTCTTTCTGCTGCCGCTCTTCATCAGCGCTGAACAATATAAACGAACGGGCTGCCGCATCGCTGCGGTGACGGACTCCGCCGGACGGTCCAGTTCGGGGGAATGTGCAGCATCGCCGTGATGCAGCTGGCCCGCTGGTTCCCTCAGCACCCCCTTTAGTGAAGGGCACGGAAATGAAATGCTCCAAAAATGGCATTAAGAAACGGTAACAAGAAGTAACAAGAAGTCTGGGTTTTTAATTAAATACAAGGAGTGAATCCGTAAATTTGGGTGTCCACTAGCAGTCACTTTGGTTTCAGGTGTTCTTTGCTGCCATATCGAATCATGATTGTAGAAAGATTAATTTCAAAATTAAACAGTTGATTCCTGTTAAGAACTGTGCTCTTACACTTGTCAAATCAAATGGTCTGCTAAAGATAGACAGCTTACTAGAAACCTGCTTTTAAATCAGATGGTCAAAATTAGGATTTTTTTCATATAGGGAAAACAGCACATGTGGGGGAAAAGGTCTTGATTTTTTTCTAATTGCTTCTGCTTTTAAAAATCAAATCTGGTATTTCTGGCTCTAAGCACTGTATACGAAGTGTGATTCTTGGTATGTGTGTCATCTTGCAAGATTTTAAAATGTAGACTTTTTAGAAAAACTAGAACTTAAACTTCAATGGATGGAATAGGAGCTATTCCATATAAATTGTTAGGAAAGAAAAATCAAAATACCACTCTACCAAGTTGCTGCTGAAGGTTTTTGGCAATATGCTTGAAAGCCAGGGAGGAGGGGAGGGTCTCAAATACACAACACCCGCTGCTTAGTGTTGCTTCTTGAGCCTGTTGCAAGCCCATTCTCACTTGGTTTAGTGGGTTTTGGATCAGGCAGTTGCTTCTGTGCTGCCAGACCAAGCATCCTGATTTTCACCTTTTTGTTGTTCTTTGGCATTGAGTCAAATGTTTGTAAATGAGCTGTTGGTGACACCTGAGCAACTATTTTACTTTATTTTTTTGCTTTGATTTTTGGGGGGGGGTTTAGCCTACATATGTGGGTACATAAATATAGTCTTCCTCTCTCTTTATTTTTATTTTATACGATATATACTACCTGCTGTGTATTATTTTCTTCCACTGTCAAGGGGTTATTGCATTTGTCATCTCTTTTTGCCATGTGGGGTGAGGTGCGGTATTTGTTAATATACAGGAGAGATGGCACTTCCACATCTGTGAAATGATGTACTTTAGAAAGTCATTTGAGGTGAAAAGTGCTACGTAAGGGTAAAATGTTATATGCCTGAAACAATGTCCATGAGCAATGATCATCTGAAACGCTCACCTCTGCGGGTCCTAGGTTTTGCCACCCAATTTCCCATGCTCAGATTAACTTGGCAGTATTAAACAAGTGCCCTGTGCAGACTGCTTTCCCTGCTAACTGTGCTGTGTGTGTTGAGCAGAGAAATGCTAGCTCCTACATACTAAAATGGGATTTTTTAACCTAAAGAAAACTGTATTCCATTCTTATTACCTTCATTCTCAAGCTGCGTTTATACTCCAAAAATTGCAAGCCTAGTTTCCAGCAATAGCTGCCAATAGAAAAGATAACCTCCCTGTGCAGACTGCTTTCCCTGCTAACTGTGCTGTGTGTGTTGAGCAGAGAAATGCTAGCTCCTACATACTAAAATGGGATTTTTTAACCTAAAGAAAACTGTATTCCATTCTTATTACCTTCATTCTCAAGCTGCGTTTATACTCCAAAAATTGCAAGCCTAGTTTCCAGCAATAGCTGCCAATAGAAAAGATAACCTTTATATTTTGAGCACTTTATCGGCTTGTTCAATAGCACTTTTCTGTTATTTGCTGTGACTGGAGGGTCTGACCGTGGGGCAGTGTAGCCAAGAGGTACCGGCAGCCGCTTCGCTACCACCCCCAGGCAGCACCGCTGTCTGCGGGCAGAGCTGTCGGGTGTTTCACGTTTAGGTTGCTGGTGGGCACCTTGTTTCCGTTGGGCCTCGATGGCCTGTCTCAGTGGAGCTTGAACTTGGCACACCGTGCGCGCATGCACGGTGGGGACTCAAGAAATGTGTGGTGAGGTCTGTGTGATGTGGAGTTGCCTGCGTGGAGCAGGAGGCTGCTCCAGCACCCCTCTTGCCTGCATGCTTAGGATTTCATTTCTGGTTTTTACACTCTGTGTTTAATTCTGGCTTGGAATAGTTTGTTGGCCAGGCTGCGAGAGGCTCGGTTCTGCTCTTGGCACGCACGCAGGGTACAGAGACGGTGCTAATCCCGTTAGCCTGTCCAGCAGCAGAGTCCTCAGCGGAGCTGGTGACAAATGCTCGCAATTCTGTCGGTCCACGGGCAAAACCGCATCCTTAGCTGCGCTGGGGAGGGCGCAGTGCCGTGTGCTGTGGGGCTGGCATGGTGGCCTGGAGGAGGAGGAGGGATGCTGGCAGCCTGAACCAGGCGCTGCCGTCGCCCACCGCCTTCCCGAGAGCACCCAGCCTGCAACTGGGACCGTGCTGGGCGTGCAGCGTGCCCCTTCTCCGCTCGCTTCTCCCCCACGCCCCTCTCTGACAACGTAAGAGGGCGCTCTGTCATCTTCGCTTATTTTTTTAATTGTCATCACTTCATTTTGGTGGTGGGATTTGCAGGCACAGGGTCGAAGCTCCTTACAAATGGGCAGGAGGACACACGACAGCGGAACCCGGCGCTCTGCCGTCGGCACTGCGGTTGTTATCCCCCGCTGCTCTCCCCAGCCAGGCTTGTGCTCCTTGTTCGCGGGTTTGTCTCATTTCTTGAGATAGTAAATCTGCAGCATCGAAGCGAGGCTCCAGGCTGGGATTTTGAAAGCTGTTTGAAGGGGGGGGTGTGTCTAGTTTCAGCTGGAGCAGTGTGCCTAAATCCCCTTGCAGCTCTGGATTGGCGCAGGGAGGAAACCTCGGTCCCGCTCAGCCGTGCCGTGTCCCTGCACACCAGCTCCTGCTGAGAAGGCACATCCTGCAAAAAAACTTACTCGCCTTGTGGGTGGTGCAGGATGAGCTCTGTGATCACAGCTTGGATAAAAACCCCGTGGCTTCTGGTGAGCAAGCAGGTCCTGAGATGCAGGAGCAGTGCAGCTCCCACGGCCGGGTACCGGGGGAGATGTGCCATGCATGCGCTCCACGGCGGGCAGTTAATTCACCTCCAGCAATTGCTCCAAAGTGCAGCAATCTATTTTGGCTTTAACAGTATACTTTTTAGTTACTGGAGGAGGTTAAGTGACTCTGCTGATCCATCCTGTTAAGTGAAGGTAGCAGGGTGCCAACAATTAAAGAAGTAATTGTTCAATTGGTTCTGCAATAATACTCATTGATTCTTTGTTTGAAGTGTTTCGCTTTTCAATCCTCTTGCATTTAGAGATCTTGTTTCACCTGTGTCAAGGCAAGTTCAGGAAACCTAATTAACTGGGTTTTGTTTTTTATAATTAGGTCCCTAAAATAATTCATAGGTGGTGTTAATAACCCCATTTAAAAATCTATTAAGCTTTTGGAAAAGTTGGACAGAATCCTCTGTGCTGATATTTTTTTCCCTCCCCTCTTCCCTCCTCCTTTTCCCCTTGGAGATGTGGTGCTTCTTCCTTTTACAGCGCACTAATTAAAAACAGTAGGATTATGGTGGGAAATAATACGCATGTGAGGTTATCATCCACAGGGCAAAAGGAGGCGGCTGTCTCTTTTCCCCTGCCTCGCTCCAAGGTACACTCCACATCTTTAGCGTGAGCTGGCAGAGTTCACTGAAGGACAGATTGCCTGTGCACGCTGCAAGGACCCTTGGCATTTGCGAGGCTGCAAGCCGGGTCCAGAAGGGAAACGACAGGAAGAGATAATCTACGGAAAACGTTGGGTTTGGATCATCCGCTGCGACTTCTAAAAAGCAGGCTTCCTCTTACAGGAGACCCTCCCCAAAAGGCTGTCTGCAGAGAGAGGATTTTTAGACATGTAAACACTTGCCCTGGCCCGCTCCAGCCCCCCTGCCCTCCCCACCTGGCCATCTCGGCCGCGTGACGGCTCTTCCTGGCACCGCGGCTCTGCCGCGCTCTGCGGCAGCCAGGCCCGGCCGTGGGGAGCGTTTGTGCAGCCAGTCCCAGCTCACTCGCAGCGCTGCACCTGAACACGCATTTAGACTCCTTTTAGCGGGAGCAAGGAACCAGCTGCCCCATTTTACACGAGCTGGTGACTGGGGAGAGGCTTCTGCTGTGTTATTTTCTTCCCTCCGCTGGAGCTCTCGCAAACCATTGCGGATAGAAGGTGTCTGTGCTGGTTGCGTGGGCTCCGCTGCGCATTTAAGGGCCATGCTCCCTTAAGCTGCTGTAGCATGGTGCAGAGAATCCTGTGCCCTTTGGGATGCCACGGCTCTGCGACATGGATCCTATGAGGAATTTGAAGGAAGTGCTGCATTGTGGCTAATGCACAGACATATGCCAGCTTTGGGCCCTGGTGCTGCTGGAGCTGGTGTGGGAATGCTTTGTCCTGCCTCCTCCTAAGGAGGTGTTTATACGTGTATGACAACAAATACCTCCGTAAGCTTGTGGCATCCCATGGGATGGGGCGCTTACCTGCTGCGTGGTCCACGTGTGCGCAAAGGCTCTGCCTCGGAGCGCGAGCTCTGCTGTTCTCCCTGTGTAGGCGATGTATAAATTCCGAACGGAGACCTAGCAGGAAGGTCTTCTAGTTAAATCTGGTGTGACCTGCGAGGTCTGCTCTTGGCATCCTCAGGGACAGTGGGCAAACCATTTTTTGCCTGGCAGAGCAGAGATGACTGCTCAGAAGTCCAATATGACCTTCTGTGTGAGCTCTGAGGCATGTCACACGTCCTGAGCAAGCTACAAGAACAGTATTTTTCCACCACACCACATTTTCTTCCTGAAAGTCAAAATGTAAATTTTTTTATTACCCCTCATGAATGTGACAAAGTCCTACTTAAAAATGTAAAGACTCCCATCTTCACATGCACCATAAAGGCCTTTGCGTTCCACGCGAAGCCTCCAGACTGTTGATTTATTACCGAGCTACGATGGCTAGAGCAGGAGAGCAAAGTTAAATTTACAAAAGTGGCTGATGTGACAAAATTAACAGTTGTCAGCCACGGAGAGGGGAAGCAACTGAAGGCGAATGTTAATACCTGGCAAACTGCGGCATGGGGAAGCAAAGTTGGCTTCACGCTCCCGTTGCAAAAAGCTTCTCGCAACAGCACGGGCAGGGCGAGGGGGGGTGCGGAGGAGCCGGAGCGGGAGGCAGCAGCGCCAGGGACAGACAGACTGCAAGGGCAGCGCAGCCGGCCGGGGGGAGCGATGGCAATAAAAGGTGAAAAAGCCCCGCAGGGTGCAGCCCCGTCAAAGCCGCTTGCTCGGGCCGTGTGAGGTTACTGGGGAGGAATGACTGCTGTGCGGGGGGTCTTGGCCAGCGGTGCCGTCGGTGTTGAAGGTGACTCGGGTTTGGGCAGGCACAGCTGGAGAACTCTAGGCTCAGGCAAGCAGGAAACGGTTCAGGAAGGGGGAAGAAAAAAGCAAGCCTGTGTTTTGCTGTTTTTTTGTGGTTTTCTTTAAGTTTGAGCCCAGTGCTGAAGCTGCTGATGCTATTTTCCTGAACAGGCAGGAGGGGGCAGATGTCATATCTTGAAAGTGGATCTAAGATTTGGGGAATGAGGTTAATTTATGGGGTTATTTGTTATGAACTTCTGAATTGAGATCTTTTGCTGAGTGGGCTGAGTCTGCAACGTGCGGCGTGGAAATCCGGAGCCCTTGTCTAACAAAAGGGTGAATCTTGTGTTTGGTGAAATTGTTTATAGTGGGCCAGGGTTAAAGGGGTTTGTGGGATGTTTGCTGTTGCTTTCCGGGCTTCAGGCATCTCTTTCCACCTTGACTTGCAATTTTTGTGGCGTTCTTGTATACAAATGGCTGTGTCATTCCAGCAGGGCCCCTCTTTGGTTATTTGTGGTGTTGCTGGCAGGAACCACCCCCCTGTTATCTGGGAATTTTCCATGCATTTCGATCAAACAGCTCTGATAAAACAAATTAACTTCCTAGACGGATATCTTAGAACCAAACCTCCTCTTTTTCCAAGCGGCACATCTTGAGTTTATGAAACAAAACGTGAGAACTTGGCTGGCCAACCTTTTATTGGAAAGCATGGGTCACAGTTTGGATGAAAAGCCAAAAAAAGCAAGATGCTTTACTGCTAATCCTGTTTGAAAAAAGGAAAAAGGTTTAACATAAGATGAGTTGAATTATATTAGTGAAAATTGCATCATTAGAAGAAGCCTCTTCCTGCAAAATGCAGGAATGTAGCTGAGTTCACAGATGCATTAGGGTCTTCTGCACCGGGAATATTTTTAATCTCAGAAGAAAGTGGAAGAGGCTTGTTCTTCACTGCCTGACATGTCACTACATGCTGTGAAGTGCAAATAGAGGAAGAAAAATTAACACATAAAAGAAATGTACGGTTTCTGCAGGAAAACTAGGTGGTTAAAGCTGAGGGAACTGACTTTTTAATATTAAAAAAACCCCAAAAAACCAAAATAGTGGCAGAAAATAGCAGCAGTATTTTCTTTTTACTTTGCTGGGGAAAAATGAGCAAATTTTACATTGCAACTCTCAGTGCTCTGAGCTGCAGGAGATAAGACTTTGCATGAGAGGCAAAAATACTTGCTAAAATACATAAAGCTGGAACAGTCCTGCAAGCCCTTTTGTGTTTACATGGCTGTAACTCTCAAATGAGCACCAACTGCAAGGCACGTGCAATAGTGAGGAAGAAGGAAAGAGGAGAGGCTGAGCGCTTGTTGTGTTGCATGCATAGATTTCTCTCTGGAGAAGCGAGTTGCTCACCTCCAGCAAGCCTGCGGTCTGCTTTCCCTCTTCCTCTCCCCTACCCACTTACACAGATAGAAAGGGGGTCTCAAACTGTTGCTGAATTGTGTAAACATACTGAGTGTAAAAAAAAAAAAAAAAAAAAAAAAAAAAAAAAAAAAAATCTAATTATTCTACTATGAGGCATTATCAAGTACTTCAAGATCCATTGTGTGTCTGTCTTGTCTACTTTTTGTTTTTAAAAAAGATTTTGGAGGCTAACTGACTTCTTGACTCCATCCCCTGGTACTAGCAGCCCTTATGGATTTAGTTGACTTCAGGGTGAGTTTGTGGGGTTGGGCAGGATTGGGACTCCTCAGAGTAGAAACTCGTCTGTTGCTTATGTTTCCAAAAATCTGGGGGGAGAGGGGGGAGGAGAGAGTGGTTGCTTTGGTTTTGGCCAGCCAGGATTGGAAGCTGTCAGGTAGTGGAGCTGTGCCTAAGAAGCAGCAGGGGAACTAATGTGGCTTGACCTTGGTCTTTGAAAAACAAACATTGGAAAGGCAATGTTGTAGGCATTTAAAAAAAAATCAACTCACCTTACCCTTGTTACCATGAAAAATGGATTAGTATCTTCTGATCCCATAGTACATTATGGGTTTGTTTTTGTTCTGTGGCTGATCAAGCCTTCGGGCTGCACATGAGCTGCAGCGTGATGTTGGTCCTTGCAAGCACAGACCAGACATGCACCGCGATTCAGTCGCGTGTTCTCGCTGGGCCCTTGAGAATAACTGCAAGCAGTGCAAAACTCTGTCTTGTATGTCCTAACGCTGTAAAAGAGAGATGAGCAGAGCATGGTGCTAACCTTCATCCTGCTCTGGGAAGCACTGGGAACGCATTAACTTCATGAGATGCTGGGTGTCCAGTGGCTCTGGCTGAGGTCCAAGGCTTTAAAATGTTAAGCATAAAATGCTTCTCCACCAGATTTGAGAAAAATGTTAAGCCTATTCGTTAGCCTTCTATATTAACATTAGCTGTGAAGGCCATGAGAACAGTTTCACTCCTGAACACTTTTGTGTTGCCTTCTCAATTAGCTAGTTGAAGTCCTGAAAGAAGTGTCTCAGAATAAGGTAAGCTTGCAAGGCTTCTGTCCTTATTTCAGGATTACGTTGTACATTTACATCAGAGATTTTTTTGAGTGATGTAGGAGTGGACTGCATTACTGAGGAATTTCTTTGACTAGCAAATGACATAAATGCAAAGCTATGTCCCAAGAAAACAAATACCAGCTCTCCTGAGCGAAACACATCTGGTATAATCTCAGCAGCTTTTTTAGTTACATACATGGGTTATTACAGGAGGAAAGCTTTGCATCTGACCAGCATCTTGGCCTTTTGATAAATTAGATGATGGAGCTGACTTTCCAGCAGGAAGATTAGAGAGCGGCAGCTATGATTTGTTTAACTTTTCCAGGTCTGCTGCCTGGCCCAGGTGAGAAATCATTTATTACAGAGCCAGCCTGCTGTTGCAGGGTGCTCGCTGGCTGTGGTGCGTGATGCAGCGAGCAGGGTGGTGGGGCACATGGGTAGGATTTGGATTTCAACCCCTTCAGGAATGGGGAAGCCTTTCCCAGCATGGTGGACCCTGATGCACGGAAGAGCTGCAGCGTCTGGAGCATGGAGGGCTGTACTGTGCAGGGAGGAGCTGCCTCCTGTGTGTGTGTTCCCCGGGGTCTGTGGTGTGGCAGAGGACGTTGGCAGTCTGCTCAGAGCAAGGTCATTACCAGGCCTTTATTCAGTCTGGTGGGGCTCTGGTTTAAAGGGAAGTGGCTGAGTTATCAGCCTGGAGTGCCCACAGGCATATCCTCTTGCAAGGGTGCAGCATTACAAGCTGCCATTTGCTCCTTCCCCTTTGAGGAACTGGTTCATCGTGAGGAAATAACCCCCTGCCTTTACCTGCTGCCATGTTGTTGTGAGGTTGGCAACTGCATCACCTCTGTACTGGACCTGGAGGTGGGCAATGGTCAAAATTTCACAGCTCTGCTGCCGAGTTGAATCTCTTAAGCTCCTGGTGATGCTGCGTGCAAGGGGTGATGCTAGTGCCTGCAAGGGGTGTGAGCACACAGCACCTGTACAGTAGCCTAAGGCTGCTCATGAGGGTTGGTTGTTGGGGATGGGAGTCCAAGTGATTAAATGAGGCTTATTTTGGATCGCAGCAGTATCCTTTTTTATTCTACACTCTTAAGTAAAAGGCCACCCAGGCTTGTTCCTTTTAAACCTCTCTGAGCCCGAAGTGCATACTTTAAGCTGTAGACCAGCAAGGTGTCTCTGTTCCCTGTTCCTGCCATCCTGATACAACAGAACCACCGCCTCATCCTGGCCCCGACATGATATCATGCCAGAAGTCTGGTCTTTGCAAGGCAAAGGGCACAAAGGGGCAAGGGAAGACTTGCTTGAGACCTCCTTCTGCAGTTGCTTTTAATTGCAAATGGTGAGATTTTAAAAAAGGGGGAGGGAGAGCTCTTGCTTTAGGCTAGGGAGCAAGAGATTGAAAGCTTGCTGCTGTGGTCATCAGAGGTGAAGAATAAGTCATAAATGATCCAAGGGCAAAGGCCAAATATAGACTGATGGCTGCATTGTTCCCTACAGCCTTGGGAAGGACCTTGGTGCTGCACTGTGCTTGTGGGCTTAACCCTTCCCTGCTCAGTGCTGCCGAGACAGCAGATTCCAGCAGTGGATGCCCTGTGTTGTTCGTCTGGGTGTCGGTGTCTGGCCAGGCTGTTGGGTCGTGAATCTCTTTCAGAAGACTAAAGCCTACTGAAAATGTCCATGGGGACAACAAGGAAAATAGAAAGCTGTGTCCTTCTATTGCTTAAGCAAATATATGAGGTTGTGGTTTTGAAACTCTCCTGTGAATATTTGCTCCAAAATGTCCTGTGGTGTATATTTCTCTGTCCTTTTCCCAGGCAAGTTAATGCATTTGCCTTGGTTTATTCTCTTAAAATGAGTACCATAAAGTTGGGAGTTTACCAAGTTACCTCATGGTAAATTCCTCAGAAGCTCAAATTCCTGCACTAAAGGCTTTACTTTTGGTTTAAGTGTTGGATGGTCACAGGTCCCTAAGCATGACACTGTCTTGCCAAGGCGAGTGTCTGGGGCAGGATCAGGATTTCTGTGTAAACTGATGGGTGCTGACACACATCTCCTCATTTGGCATGCAGAGGCGTTAAGCGCTGTTTACTTTCTCTTCTTTCCTCTTACCTGTGCTTGTTAGCCTCTCCTCGTGCCAGGCACAGATATTCCCTTACGCACAGTCTCAGTCTGTGGAAGACACAAGCTGGTTGAGTTGTACTGAGACACCTGGTGGCATGTGAAACCTGGGCAGGGCTGTTACACCAGCTCACCTCCTCTTAGAGGATCAAGTGCTGACCTGGACCCAATGCTCCACTCCTCCATTCTTGTCTTCCCTCTCGGAGCATCAAGCCGGGGCTGAGGAACCATCCCCAATACGTGCCGGCTTGGAGAACAGGCTTGCTGCCGTCAGGCTGATTGCCTCCCAGATCCTGACCCAGCTCCTCCAAGTGGAGCACTCGTGCTGAGCACAGAGGCTGTCTCCGGCCCTCCGGGATGGGGTTCTGCAGCGGGCACCGTAGGCATCCGTCAGTCACTGGCTGTGGCTAATGCTCGAGCGGGCTGTGGCAGGTGGGCAGCAGCCATGACACAACCTTCCTGGAGGAGCGAGAAGCTTGTTGGCTTTGTAACTCCGCTTGCCATCCCTCCCCCTTCCCGCTCTAAACGAAAGGTCTTTCATCTTTAAAAGAAGTGTACAGAAAGCAATTCCCTTAAAATACCCGAGCTGGTGCAAACAGCACTGCGGGCTTGCTGCAGAATTTGGCTGTTTTTAAAAGCATGGGACCTTGCAATCCTTCCTGGAGGAGCGAGAAGCTTGTTGGCTTTGTAACTCCGCTTGCCATCCCTCCCCCTTCCCGCTCTAAACGAAAGGTCTTTCATCTTTAAAAGAAGTGTACAGAAAGCAATTCCCTTAAAATACCCGAGCTGGTGCAAACAGCACTGCGGGCTTGCTGCAGAATTTGGCTGTTTTTAAAAGCATGGGACCTTGCAATT
>NW_010564246.1:10105-23785 GCF_000687285.1 Phaethon lepturus | reverse complement strand
GAGGTTTTCCTGCCGAAGGCCCCTCGGCACTCTCCTGAGCCTTTCCCCGAGATACCGCGCGGTCCAGTGCCTCCTGGGCTGGGACGCTGCTGCGCGCGGCCCTTGGCTTGGTATTCCCTGAGCCATCGGCGTGAAGTCCCCTATGCCTCAGTTTATCCTTTTCCCCCATTTTACAGATGGTAAGTTTGTCAGCGCCTGGATTTGTGCATTACTGCAGTGGACGTGTGTGGGGCTGGGAAAGAGCAAGTCTTCTAGCCTGAGAGGGAGCTGGGATCCAACACCTTCCATGCGCGGCAACTCATTTCACTGTACATGCGAGTGAGGTGTCACTCTGCTAGGGATTAAGTTAATTCTTATCTGCATGGGGTTTTTTGCTGTGGCAATGCCATTGTGGGTTTTTTCTTACAAATTTGAACCCGATTTTTCTGGACCAGTATTATCTCTGTATCAGCTTCACCAAAGTTTAATGGGGGTGCAGTAGGGAACAGGAATGTTTTAGCCCATTCTCTTCTAGGAGAGGCAGTGGCAGGTTTTTCTCTGGCTTCTTGTATGTCTAAAAAAGAAAAATAAAAAGCCCTTTTACTTTTGATGGGGGTCAGCAAGGGGCACAACAGTGTGAGTGCACATTTCTTTCCTTTCCGTGCTCTCCAAGTATCCCATCGGCACGAGGCAAGAGAGCTCTGTAGTGAAAAACAAATGCACGCCTCAGCCTGTCGCCGAGCCCCGGCATTGCTGCGGCAGTCCTGTGCCCTGCATGCATTATTCCTCAAATCAAAGGAGGAATCGGTAAGAAGAATGTTTAACTGGAGCCTGTGATCCTCAGGTGTGACACTGGGGGCCCCTCCGCAATGAGATGCACAGTCATGCTCGCTCCGAGACGCAGGGTTAAAGATTTGCTTGGGGCCAGTCAATAGCATGCACTGAGTATCTTCCTCAAGAATGTGTCTGCTCTTTTCCTGCCTCCAAGTAGCAGCACTTGAGTCTCAGTCCCCTACTTGAATCACTGCACTATCTCCACTTCATCAGAAACCAGAGTTGAGTCTTTGATGATTGTTGTGACTCACGGTGTCACAGAACTACTTACCCTGTGATTTCAACTTTAATCACTGATCCACTATCTTTAGAGCTGCCTGTGGAACAGTTCAAATTGTAATTATAGGAAGCTCATCGGCTGCAAGCCACAAAGCAGGCTTTACCATATGCCTTTAAAGGTGAACTAATGTCATGATGAAATAACTGTGTTTTGCTGCAGATTGATACCACTGGCTGGGAAGTTAACATACAGGATGAAAGCTCTGACATTTTGCAAGCTACACTATCGCTCTCTAAGTCATGTTAACCTAACATTCCCTGTTGTTTTACAAGGGATCTGCAGGCAACTGGGAAGTGTCCTCAGATGCCGGGGTGGGGAGGGGGTGTGGTACTGGGGAGTGTGCTGAGCTGGGTTACAGAGCTGTGCAGTGCTACCTGTGTAATACAGGCTTGAGAACGTGGAAGTGTCTCTTCTCCCTTGCCCCTTACCTGACCTTGACATTTATTTTGGTCTCTTCCCTGCTTTTGAAAGGTATTTGCTAATTTTCTTTTTTTTTAGGGTTACTACTGTCTGCTTCTGCCTCCATCCCCATGCTCTCAGGAACCTTTGAGGGACTGTTTTGTGCCTCCCCTTGCCCGAGTGCCAAAAGCCCTGGCAAAGCTCTGCCCCATGCTAGGTGTTTCCTGTGCTGCTAATCAGAGAGTATTCATACTCTTAAAGGCTTGGTGGTTGTACATAGGGGACATACAGGGCAGGATGCAGGTGCAGGGAAGTGACTTGCCCAAAATCTCAGTCAAAGTCCATGGAGGGGTTTCTGCAGCTATTCACCCATGTTGTGTGGGTGTCTGCAGCACCTCACTTCTCAAAAACCCAGGAGAGAATGTCAGAAGCATTAGCACAATTAACTTGCTCGTAACACGGGCTATAGGAAGTATTTTTTTGCCTTCTCAACAGCAAGGCACGAACCAGTTGAGACCTCTTTGCCAAGGCTCTGTGCTGGAGTTGGGAATGGTGTCCCAGTCTTCTTCCAGCTGTAAAAGGTGCTGGGTTTTCAGGTAGAGACCTCTCCTGTCCCTTGTATCTGCAGCCCCCAGTCTGAAGAGGACCAAAGTGGAGATGACAAAGTGAGTTTGCTGTGAGAGGTCTTTCAAGAAGCCTTCCAGAGGAGTGAAGAGTAACAGTAATGCTGGCAGATGTGGCAGAGGTGGTCGTGCCCTAATTCTTTGACTTCCTCCTCCTCCCCAGATATGGATACATTTCAGTGGTGTCAGCTCCACATTTGAAGGGATGTTTGGGAGATGGAAGGATCTGTGTAAGTCCAACCCAACCTTCTCTCAGTAGATACCCTTTCTACTGCTATTCTCTTATGTGAGCCTTTGCCATAAAGTAGGGAAATGAGATCTGCAAGTCCAAAGTTGGAAACCCCTCATGACTCCTGGACCTCTGACTCTGCCTGTGCTAAACTGCTTCTCTTTCCTCCTGCAACTGGCCACATAAAGATAAGCAACGAAGATGGTTTTATTACAAGCAGCTGGGGAAAATCACATTGCTTCAGTTTCCATAAAATAGCCGAGCCTCAGCTTTTTTATCCTGCCCATTCGCACATCCACTATAAAAGGGACATCAGTTATAAACATTTCCTGTTTGTGCATACAGTCTTCCAGTGCTTATGATGTATAGACTGACAAAAGGCTTAATGCTTTGAATATATAAAACACAAGGCCTGTGCAATGGAGGGTGACAGTTGCCCTTTAATGTTCTGCTTTTTAAAGATCAGGGTAGAGTTCAGAAAGCATAGTCATGAGGTTTAATGATTTAATGGGGACGACTGGGGAGCAAAAATAGTTACTACACCCTGGGGAAAAGTGGTTCCTCATACATATTACTTTAGCCTAATGGCCTATGAATGCTTCCTCTGTGGCATAGGAGGGTGTCACGCTACATAGACTCTATAATACTGAATGGGTTGATTAAATGCATATTAAACAATACTAAATTGGAAAAAAAAGGCACCACCAACTGTATTTATTCTGTTCTTAGAAAATGTTGTTACTCATTCAATTTCATTTGTGATATTATTATAATTTTCCCCCCATTTCATGCTCGTCACAGAGCGAGGGAGCCAAGTGTAAACACCGTTGATGGATCGGAGGTGGCCGAGTTGTCATCTAGCAGTGGATGGGGAGGTGAGGGCAAGGGGGGCTGGTGTCGTGAGCTGAGGGGGACCTGGCTGGGGGGCTGGTGGAGATGGGATGAGCAGCCGCTGTGCATTAGAGACGGCTGCAGCTGGGATCTTCTGAAACCGGCAACCAAAGCATTTGTCTGGAAAAATGGCTTTTTTCTTATCTACCTCCATGCTAGTTCAGGTCCTTCTCCCGTGCTTTGCGTGTTCCCGTTGCTGTCTGCCCTTCGCGGTGGACTTGGACCAAGGGCTCTGTGTTTGTTCTTTGGTGACTCTGCTGCGTAACTCAGCAGTGCCATCTCCCTGGCACCCAATAAATGCTATTTTGTGTTGAGAATCGGAAGTCGCAGTTGACTTGAGGAGCCCAATTTTTCATCCTTCCTGCAAGTCCAGCGCAGAGTGGAGAGGGCAGCCCCTCTGTCTTCAGCTGTGCTCTCAGCAGCAGGGCTTTGTTTCCACTGCCTGACCTTAACTCTGCTTGTGATGTCCCCGTGTCTCCTGTTAATGATTGCGCAGAGCCTGCGCTGCCTTGCTCGCTGGGAGTCAGACCAGGACAGTGGGTGCAAGGGCAACAAGCCCAGCTGTGCATAGGGTGTTTTCAAGAAAATGTAAACAGTGCACCATACATCAGTGCTTTCAAATGTGTTTTTTCGGACAAAAAGAAAGGACATGAGCATATGCTATTGTTAATATCTCCTGGTTCTGAATATCAGTGCAAACTTACAATTTTCTAGACAGACTGTTTTTCTAGTCATGACCTGTTAATATTATGTGAATTATTAGATATTATAAGAGGTCTGATTAAGTCTGATCTTTTTGGAAATCACTGACAGTTCTGACCAGGTATTTTTATGCCGCAGTATTGTCTTGTGTGGGATGTGTTAATTATCTTTTGAATCTCATCGGACATGTACATTCCCTTCCAAATCTTGTTACTTTGAATGAAGTAGCTTTTTCCTATGACCCTTCCACCAACATGGATTTGGTATTTCCTTTGCTTTTTACTGCTTCAATCAGTTGCTTTGTTCTGCACTTTGTAGTTTCAAACACGATTTACAGTTCTCCATACCGTAGAAGTAGCTGGAGCACTGAACACTGTAGAGTAACCCCAAATTAAAGGGAGAGGAGAAATCACCTTTGTAATAAGAACTGCAGTAGGTTTGCAAGAAACAGAAATAATAATTTTTTCTGGAGGAAAAACAACAGTTGGAAGGTGTGAGTGGAGAGTTGCATGTGTGTCATTTGGGTCTATAGGTTTTGTGGGACTCTTACTCGGAGGCATCTTCTTTCTTCATCTTTTGAAGTCCTGCTGACTTGTCGAGAACAGTGTTCGAATATTTGCTTGCATCCACTATGCGAACTGTTTGTGTTCTGGGAGTACATGAATAGGAAAGGAAGAGTCTTTAAGGCTGTCTAATGGCTTTGAAATGAGAATGTCATAGGTTGTGGCTCCAACGACAGCTCCTCAGATGTCCACGCCTGCTTCAGACCTTTGTCCTCAAAACTTGCTTTGTATGTCTGTATTTTGAGGTGGCTTTAAGCGTTTACCAACGAGTGTGGCTAGAAGCTTGTATCGTCTAGACTTCAGACCTCTGTCTCTGGTACTGTCATGGTTTGAGCACATGGCGATGCTGAGGGAGGTTCCCATACCCCATATGATGAGCTGCAGGAAAAGCCTGCTTTACTGCTGATGAAATTTCCTCAGACATAAGCAGTCATCTCAGCAGCCAAGGAATGGACCTTCTCTTCCCCCCTCCCAACAATTTATTATTGATAGGAACATTTTAGAAATAAACATCTCTAGGTAACATATTCCATAAAATATCTAATTATAGATTATTGGATTGAACATTTCTTGTTTCAATTAAGTGGTAGGTTTTTTCCCCTTAGGAAGCCAGCTCAATGCTCTTTCTGGGGAAATTATGTGTATTTATTCTATGTTCTATAGGTGATGTCTTTATGTTGTTAATAAATAAACTATAGTGCAGTGCTTTACCCTAAATAAAACTAATGGGGGTTAGGCTTTGCATGTATTTTTGCTCTCCTAATCAGATCTCTCCTGTCTGGTCTACAGATTTGGTACCGTGATCTTTGTAAGCAAGGAAATGAATAGAATTAAGAGAAATGCGTGGTGACTTGCAGATCTACATTCTTGTACCTCCCCCAGACCAGATGCATTTTGATATTAAAAACAAAGAGGGTGAAAGCACAGAATTCAGCACTAGTGTTGAATTTCAGTCCCATTCATCTTTTGGACAGGTGTTAGGGTCTTTAGACTTGTGAGCTTGATTTGAACTACTGCAAAGTTAGTGACGTTTTCTCACAAAACTCGTCTTTCGCTCTGGTTTGAGCTCCTCAAAAGTGGCTACTTGATTAAACCAAGGGCTCAGTCTTTGGCCCATCTCCTGTAGATCTAGAAAGGTACTGCAGCTGGGAGCTGGCCTTCCTGCCTGTTGTGAAAGGTGACGGTGGCAGCTTTGACACTGAAGAAACCCAGTTGAGTTGGGATGTGTGGTTTTGTTTTCCGAAAGAGATGCTGTAGATCAAACACGCATCAGTTCAGAGCAATTCTTTGGTAGAGCACAGTCAGACCAGGCAATGCCCTTGTGGATTTGGTACCTACAAGCCACTCTCTCCTCCTGCTGCAACGCTCGTTCCCCTCCAGCTCACCCTCTCTCCTGAGCTGTGTGTGCACCCAGGGAAGCTGGAGTTAAAGCCCAGCTATCTGAAGGGACTTGAAACGTGGCAAGCTGAGCTTTCATGCTTCTCCTGGATTTGTATCGAGCCTTTTGGATGGGCCAGCCTGTAGTTTACCCTTGGCCACCTTCAGCCAGTGGTGGAGGTGGCAGGACAGTGCAGCGGTAGGAAGGTGTGAGCATGCCCTGAGGTCTTGGAGAGAACTGTGGCCCTGCGCTCCTCTGCGCCCTCGTCCTCAGCAGGAGGGGAGAAAGTCCCAATCGGGGAGCTGCAGCCCTTCTCGTGCTCCCTTACCTGCCATTTTAAACAAATGCAAATTAAAACCCTCCATCGGGTTGGTTCATTCCCTTCCTTCATGTAACTGATGTTATTGGATTTTTATGCAGCACATTACACCCTGAGCCATGTCTTCTACTATTTTGCTTTCAAATTGTATCTCCTGCCATTTGTGTCACATTTAAAATGCTAACAGTATAGAATGTCATTTACAGAATCGGGGCGTTTGCTGCGGAAAATTAATTTGACTTATTCCTTCTGCCTGTTCCTATCTCCAGGCCAATATTATGCTACTCATTCTACAAGAGTAATACTTAATGAATAGGACTATTAATAATGTCAAGGTCCATGGGGGTCTTATGGGTAACGGATAGGCGTAGACTGTAAGGGGGCAGTCACCTGACTTCGGTTAATGTTCCATGAAAATATCAGGCAGTGCAATGTAATTATGGAGCAGAGGATAGTAAAAAAGGCAGGGAACTTGGAGTTTCTTAAATATTTTTTCAAATTAGTCAGGGCTTTTTTGGTAATTTACCTGAACCTTCATCAGACCAGGTGTGAAAACTGTTTAAAATTCAAAAGGAAAAACCAGCAACTAGGTACCTAATTCATAAAAGGGATGTATGGTGAGATGAGTTTGCAGTGCTAGGCAGGAATTGTGTGTGTTTGGCATTACACGAAATGGTGTGGGATGTACGTGTGTGTCATTCCTATTTGAAGGAAATAGGAATGTGAGAAAAGGGGGGTTGGGGGGGGGGGGTGTTCAGCTTGTACATGTCTCCGGCATTGAAAAAGATTTAAAATTATTGAGGAAAACAGAAAATTAACATTCCCATTATAAAATGGGAACAAATTCTAAACAGAAGAAAGAAAATTTTTTTGTTGCCATTTATGGGGCTATCTGCTGTGAAAATCCTAGCTGTGATGAACTGGCTTGAGGCACAAGCCTGCCATGGGCAGGGGGCATGGCAGGGCAAGGCTTATATTTTATGTTATTTTTTTTACACCCTCCTTTTTTAAACCTGCCAGTAATGCTAATTCAAGTGTCACAAGTATGTTGAGGGGGAAGGAAGAAGCTGCTTTTCAGGTGTAATCCTGCACTTGCTAGAACCATTTTTTTAAAAGTGGGTTTAACGGGTATTATGTGGTCCTCTGATTTTTCTAAGGTCCTTGTTTCTAAATCCTTGTGTCGAGGTCCAGGATTATTGGGGGGTGTGCGGAGCAAAAAGATAAGGAAATTGGCTAATGAGATGCTGCTTCTCAGAACAGATTTTCAGCTTTTGCGATCACTTTTGGTAGCTATGTGTTAAAAAAAAAAAAGTGATACGGCAGCTAAATCTGAAAAGGGGCCTTCAGAGACCTCTTTGGTTGTATGTACTTTTGGTTCCTATTCTGTGCATGAAGAGTGGATGCTACCTTGCTCTCTACTGCATCTTTCTTGATTTGTCTTTGTCTTGCTCTTGGGACCATTGAGACGGAAGGAGCAGGTTGGAGTATCAGACCCCTGACTGCCAAAGAGCAGGTGAAGCAGGCTGTGAAAAGAGTTGATGTTACGCAGCAGAATAACTTTGTGTCTGTCTTCCTTTCCCAAGCAGTTACGTGTTTCCAGATGCCAACTGCATGCTGAAGTTGCATTGGGAAGAACAGCGGTGGTGAGCCAGGCTGAGTCACGTGGGGAAAGCATCAGGAGATGACACTGGCACAGACTTGGGGTTCTGCCTCCCCATGCCTGGTGCCTCAGGAGCTGCTGCTGGTGGCTTGGGCATGGCCCAAGAAACCTCTCCTCTCCAGCAGTCGCTCTTGGGAGCTGCTGTGACAGTTGCCTAGAGGACATCAGACCTCATCAGATGGAGAGGCTGTCTAGCGTGTCCCACCACGCCTGCAGCTGACAGCAGAGGCTGCATTAGCACATGGCAGGGCAGCAATGAATCGCTCCATCTTGCTTGGCTAGAGGTTGAGTGTCTGCCCAAAAAGTCAGAGCTGGAGGAGGATGGTGATACCGAAAGCTCTGGCACTGGAAGGTCTTTCTCAGGCTCTGACCATGCAAGTTCTCAGGAGTTATTTGAAAGCGAAACATTCCTCTCCCATTTGTGGCGGATGGGGCTTGCGTGTGTGTGACTGCGGTCAGCGCCCACGTGGAAGGCAGGACACCTTTTCAATAACCCAGCCTTGGCCAAGCTTTGCGTAGCGTATTGGGCTCCCCCTTGGTTCCTCCTACCCCTCTTCATCCTCTTATTATTGTTATTTTTTCCCCTCGAAGAAGCTTTATTCATTTCTGAAGTGTACATTAATATCGGCAGCATTAGGCAGCCCCAGTATGCCTCGTTGCTGTGTGGCTCACTAATTCTCACTATTCGGCCACCTGCTGACAACTCCCGAATGGAGCCGTATCCCTCTGTCAGAGTTCGCCATGAATAAACATGAAAGAGACAAATGAGGCAGCGCTGGCGGTTGCTTCGCAGCCAGCCGTGCGTTATTCCTCGCCCGGCGCCCGCCCGCAGATGGCTGGGCTTTGGTCGGTAGGTGCACACCTACCTCCTGCCGGGGTGGCTTCTCGCTAGTGGTTTGCGGCGTTTGCGTTCAGATACGGAGACCGGACTCCTCTTCCTGGTGCTTAGGAGCCCAGACTGTAAGCGATGTGGCATAGCCGCACTTGGATTAGCAAACCAAGCGTGTTTCCTGCAGTTTTTGGAAATGCTGTAAGCACGTGTGCTGCTAGTTTTCTTTGAATTAAACTTGTATGAACTTTAAGCAGTTTCAGCAAAATCGGTGAAGTTACTCTGAATTCCAGCTCATTTTGATTCCCAAGCATGCGAGGTGAGGAGAGGTGGGTTGACTCACACGGACTGGTGAGGAAGCTGGCTATCATCAGCAAGTGATGCTGGCCAGGCGTTAGATGTGCCCTGCAGACCCTCCCAGCTGCCTCTTGGAAGATACTTTCGTGGTTGAGGCAGGAAAATATCTCCCTGGATTTTGAGATAACGAAAGAAACAACAGGTATTTTGGGGGAGGCCTGTGGAAGCAGTGCTGTTGGTGCCCCTGTTGACCCCGTGGCAAAGGAGACATAGCTGCAGGAGCTGGGAGGGCGCAGGAGCTGGCCTCGGGCCACCACGAGGGCCATTGAGCGTTGCTCTGAGCTTGCTGGTTCATCACGGCAGGCAGCGGCTTCTGCTCCGAGCACGCAGCGCAAACCTCCCGGCAGGCACGGGAGGCAGGTGCTGCTGTGGGCTGCCCGTCCCTCAGCCGGGTCCAAAACCAAAGGGACTCGGGTCTCCTGGCTTCCCTTTGTGGTCAACGCTTAGGCCATGGTGGGCAAGCTCAGCTGAAGGAAGGCTCTGAAGGGGGACTGGGGTGAAAAACAGTGACTAGTTTTTCTGTTCCTTTTTGTTCTCTTACAAATACTTAAAGGTGTTTTTTTAATGATTCGTTGTGGGAAATTAGGTTTTTCTATTCTTGACTTAAAACACCCCACAAAATATTAACCTCTTCTTGAAAATTGAAATGAACTTTTTGAAATTTTCCTGTGGTTGAAAAACATCCTTTTGTGATATGGCTCTCGGACCATGTCACGGGAGGAGGAGCTAGCTACCCCTCACTATCTGAGTGGAGAATGGGTATTAGGGCTTCCTCTTAAACTTACCTGTTCTGCTTTACAGAAACCAGCTGTTATGTCTATTAATGTTTTCTCATGACTCTGGGATGTCTGCTGGGTGTAACAAGGCTCGTGTGTAAATTTTTAAGGGACATCGCTGCTGTTGTACATACCACACCTAACAAAATGCACACAGGTGTGTATTAGAGGCACGGTTTCGGGAGCAGCGGCGTGGCTCAGGGCTGTGTGGAGGCAGCCAGCCCAGCAAACCCCTGTGTGGAGGTGAATGTGCTAAATCCCTGGATCACAAAAGCTCAGGGGCCATATCCACAAACCAACACAGCTTCTTTCCCTTCGACCCCCATCTTCTGCCATTCCTTGATTTCTCTTCTTGCCTCAGATTTACAGCTACCTTGTCCAAATATATTACAGGAAATAAAGGATAAAATGCTCTAAAAAACCTACCTTTCCAAGCAGGAGAACAGGCCTTGGTGAGAATAAACGAGCTGGTTTGTTATATTGCTCAGCCTCTGTCACGTGAAGGTGAGGCCTCCTTTTTTATTATTATTATTTTTATTGCTACCCATTTGCCTTCGTTATAATTTATTTGTTAATCCATGCTCCAGCTCATGAATTTTGCATTTGGGGAGGTGGAGAGAAAGGGGAGGGGGATTCAAAGCACCAAAAAAGATGCTGGCCCACTTAAAGGTGAAGGACACAGTTGGAGGGCAGGGCTGCCTTCCTGGCCTTCCATCATCCTTTTAAAAGGCAAATATGCAGTCAGCAAAAAAAAGAAAAAAAAGGGGGGGGGGAGCTAAAGATTTCCCAATTAATAATTATTCTGATGGCCTCCTTGGGATTCAGAACCTCACAGGTCAGAGAGGACAAATTCAAACCCCCTTCTCCTGAGCTCTTGTCCTCAGGTGAGCTGGTGGCTTCTGTGCTGTGCTTCCATGTCTCCCATGCCAACTTCCCTTCCTTCCTTTTCTTTTTTTTTATGAGGCATCCTGAGTGTAAAAAATATGGCCTGCCTTTATGGTGCTCCAGCACGAATGAAGCTATAAAATTATGAACAGTTTTTATGATGGCTATTCAGGGGATGCTTTTATATTGATGGTGCGCATGCTGTATCTATCTTTTCCCCTCTTTCTTTTTTGCATCCCTCCTTTCCCTGAAAAAGATGGCAGTATATGCGTGTGTGGGGGGAAGGATCTGGCGGGGGGGCCCTGTGTAACTATTTTTCATGCATTTAATATATTAATTATCCGGTAAATGCTCCCTAGGCTGTACTTGGGATGCCGAAGAATGACAGCTTTTCAACGAAGCTCCAAAGGCAGCCCATCAGCCCACAGTGTATTATGTCGGCGAGGTCAGGGTGGGGTTAATGTAACTTTTTATTTGCTGATTTTTCATAGACGGGAGCAAAGCTGGTAAGGGGAAAAAGAGAGAGAGACTGAAAAGAAGGTGCAAAAAGAGCAGAGATAATGGCAAGTCTGTTCGGTCCCCCTGCTGCCTCCCAGCCCGCTCCATGGCAGATAGGTTGATTATGCAAACGAGAGAGGTGCTCGCAGCCTTCTCGGGATGCTCCTTCTCCAGGGGCTGCTCTGCAGCAAAGAGGACAAAAGTCTGTGAGGAGAAAGTCTGTCGAAGAGACAACAACGACGAGAAATCCCACATGCAATAACCAAACTCAAAATAGATCATCTGTCCTCGCTGCAAATGGATCTATCTAGCCAAAAAAAAAAAAAGCAGGAGGAAAGCTTGGCTGCTCAGGGGGTTTGTAAAGCAAAAGGCACTAGCAAAATCCGAGCTGGATGTGCAGGAGTGAACTGTCATGGGATCCTGCTCCTGCTTCACCTGACTTTTGCTTCTGCCAAGAGGAGGGTGGTCTTGGGCTCCCGTGGTGGGACTGTCCCTATGCGCTATGAGGGCAACGTCTCCTTCCCACCCCTCCTTGTATGAAGGGCGCTGGTCTGGGGCAGCCCTGCTCTAATGGCTGGCTGTATCTTGTATTGATTTAAGAGGTAATAGGGGTTTAATTTTCCTTTAAAAGGCCTGTAAATGATCTCAAGAAAGATTAAAAAAAAAGTCCTGTCTAAATCAAGGTGGAAAAGCTAAAGAAATTGGAAAGACTTCAAATCTTTTAGTTAGAAATTCTATAGCAACGTCTGCTGTGACTGTGTGGGCGGGTTTGTGTAGCTTTAGCATCCACCCGGAGGTGTGGAGGTAGTTGCATTCAAGAAGTTTTTTTATTTCAGCTAATAAAAATAATTTTAGTGCTGTATATATTTGGTTTAAAAGTAGTTCTGTGCATGCAGCATACGTTTGAATGAAGAACGTGTAGAAGAGGGGAGCATTCATGTGTGTGCATTTACCCAGTTGGTTCAGTGATGCTCCCGTTGCATTTGAATTGAGTAAAATATGTCCCACTGAGTGTTATTATTACAGCTCTGTTCTTTTTTGTTTTCCTTACATTAATGCTCCAAACAACCCTAAACAAGTAGGATGTGGTTATGCTGTATTCTTTGAGAAACTGAGCTTGTCCTGCATCACCCTTTGCTCCTCGCAGCCCGGGGCTTGGGCTGTAGGAACTGCGGGGTGCGAGGGGCATGTGGGTCCCACGTGGCATCTGAGGCCAGTGCACCCCCAGGGGTGGAAGCCAGCTCTTGGGGGGCCACTTCGCTGGTTATGCTGACCTGGAGGTGATGACAGCAACCAGGAAAGCTGTTCCTGATGCATTTTAGTACCCCTCAGCACAGCTGCAATTCAGGAAACAGCTCTACCATGAGCTCAGCTTCAGCTGCTTGACTGGCAGTAAGAGGACTCCCCAAATGCTTTAAGTTCAGCCTGATTTTGTTGGACAGGAACATGAAGGATTAGCACGTGCTTTTGTCTTTCTGGTTTTTGGTTTGCTCTTTTTTTTTTTTTTTAAGGAGGACATCTGTTTATGAGGAAGTGGATGCAGAAAAATGCAAACTGGCAGATTTTACAGAAGTCATGGGTCAAGGTGACTGAAATGGTAGACTCTGATTTAGATCCCAAAGGTACATTAATTACCTTGTGTGCTGATGTCCAGAAGATATCTCCTCTGTTCCTATAGGAGATTGTGTGTTTCTTACTGTTCTTGTGGTTTTCTCTTTCCTGACATGGAAGCAGAAAAATATTTTCCATCAAACTAGTGTTTTGGTTTGGTTGGGGGTTTTTTGTGTGGTGGCGGTGGCTGTTTGTTTTTTTGTGGTTGTTTTTTTTTTTTTTTTTAAAGAGCTTGGTGCAGTGTCTGTCATCCAGGATGAAAGTGAGCTCGTTCTGTACTTTGAGACATCTGTTAGACAAGGGGGACACCTTTCCCTGCCTGTGAGGAATACCCCCGGATGCTATGGGGAGAAACATATGGCTGGGGGGGGAGGACGGGGATGGAGACACCTGGACCATCCCCTGCATCTGGCAAATAAAAAAGGCCTCTGGGAAGTCAGGGCAGCGTACTGCAAGTCACAGCAACTCAGATACTGGGAGATGCTGCAGGCTTTCCTGCCTTGATGGTGAAGTGCCGTGAGCGAGGTGGACTTACAGTAACAGCTTGGCCTGAACGCAGGGAAGCTGTTGCCACCTGCAAGCCAGAATTTGGCCCTAGGCATGTGTCCCAGGGTGGGGAACACAGGGAATGGACGTGAAACTTTGGTCTGGGAGTTGGATCTTGCTCATTTTAAAGCATGTGGCTGGTGGTCTTGCTATGCAGGTCAGTTAAAGGAAAACACTTTGAGTGTTCCTTAATTTCAAATGAACGCTTTGCTTCCATAAATCATATCTGAGTTTGCTCTTCCCTGACCTACAAAGAGTATCGCCAGCAGATGCACTTTGCTGCCCAGTGCCCAACGCGATCGGCACAGGATAATTGCTCCG
>NW_010564246.1:0-10074 GCF_000687285.1 Phaethon lepturus | reverse complement strand
AGAGCGGTCACTTACAGCTTGCAGTTACGCAGGCACGAAGCCAAGCGGAAGCGCAGGGGTTGGAATGAAATGCTGCAGATCTCTTCCGTGGGCTGTGCTGAGGATTAAGGCCTGTTTTGTATCTGAGGATGAAGGCAAAATGGTTAATTAACAGCTGGGTACTGGGTCCATTGCAGTCACTTTTCTTCAATACACCCACTTACATGAGCATTGTATAGGTTCTGTATAGCCTGCAACTGCAGCTTGGTGTCGTAGCTTAACTATAATAAATGCTCGCTTGGTCACGGAGTTGTTAGAGCTCAGACTGCAGGGCCAAATTCTAGCAGGTATAAAAAGCCATTTTGGTAGAGGATTGTGCGTGTTTTGCTTTGTTCCTTTTTCAAAACCCAACAAACTAACTAGGTGTCGGAGCTGCACTAGACCCCAAGAGTAAAACCTGCTGTGAGAACCCAGAAAGAAGAGATGCTTGCCAGTCATAGCCACTGCATCAGCTTCTCCCTGTGTCATCAAGATAGGCATTTATTTTGCATATATTGATTTATTTTGTAACCTTTCCTGGAGGCCTGTAGCCTCCAAAACAAGGTTTTGGTTCAAGAGGGAGGTTATAGTAAAGTCTTCTCCCATGGGCTGCTGAAGTAAAAATGGGCCTGAATGAAAAGTTGTTTTTCCCAAGATATGGAAGAGTTTGAATTCAAAAGCAAAAGGTCTCATAAATGGGTTTTGCTGTGCAGCATAAGCTATGTGCGTTGCAGAATGAGAGTAGAAATGATGCGAAATGAAGGGTATGAAAACTTGGTGGCAGGAGCCCATGACCCAAAGCGCTCTGAAGTCACAGGAAAGTCTCTCTTGGACTGGATACTAATACTGACACAGTCAGTACATACCAGAGGACCATGAGGAGCTGCCTGCACTTCTTGTTCGATAGCTTATCTGCATGAATAGCTTAGACGTATTGATGGCTTCCTCGGGTCTCCCGGCTACATCCCAAGGCCCTTCTTGACCAGCATCAGGCTGGATCTATTCCTTTGACAAGTACAACGCTGCCTAGGGAGGGCTGCTGCTCTAATAACCATGGCTCAGTATGCTCCCCAGCTGGCTTTCTCCTGCATTTTGCAGGAGAAATTATGTTCTGCATTATATTTTTTTATGTTAATATTTTACATTTCAGAAGTGTAGAATAAATAGAATAACAGTTGGCAGGTAATACAGGGCATGCATAGAAACTTCAACAGAAGCGCACAAAAAAGATACAGTAAGAGCTTGAACTTCTCTTGCCTGGCAGAAATTCTTTTTGTCAATACTTTTAATTTCAGCTTGTGGAAGTGTAGACTGAATGGGATGGAGAACCGAGGTTTAAGCAAATGGTTTAGCAAACTGATAAGCCTACTCTGAATCCAAATATCTGAACACGGAAATCCAGGCAACCTGGAAGCCCAGCACCTTCAGCTTTCTGCATGCACTGGAAGAACTCCTGAGCATTTTAGAGTACTCTTTGACCAGTTTATTTAACGATGAAGAAATGTGTTTAGATAATTGTGCTTTATTGCAAAATAATGCCATCTAGGGAATAAAGGTAAAATAAATAAGCAGCTGCATCTTCAAGTTACCAGTAGTACCTCCCTTAATTTTCTTAAAGTGTCAATTTGTAGAGCTCCAAAAGCTTACTGTGGGAAGACGTTACATGTTTTACTAAGTCTAGTATAAACAGAACAGTTTAAAAATGTACTTCACAAAATGATGCCTTCACTATTTATGGGCTAATGTCAGTGCTAAAACCCTGAAATGGACTGGAAGCATAACTAGCCGAATGACCTTTGCTTATTCTACTTCGGTAACTGCATCCACAGGGAAGAGCAACTGAAACATCAAAGCTTGTTTTTGTTCCCCAAATCTTTGGAAGTTTCATGTGAGCATGAAAATGGGAAGCGACAGGACGTGCCACTGATCGTGGTCGTTTTCTTTGCCACCGGCTATTGCTTCCTTCCAGCAATTCCACGTGATGTGAAATCTGTGTGTTCTGTCCGTCTGTGCCAAAACCATCCTGAGTTGGGATCCAAATTCTCTTTTGTTCTTCACACAAAGGTTTATGCTACTGCCAAGCTTCAGCAAGGTCGACTGCAGCAACACCAGAATCTGAGCAAGGGTTTATATTCTCGGTACAGAGAAGGAAAACTGCAGCAGGCTGACAGCAGCTCCTCCAGAGTTTGTATAGCCATTCAGCAGGGCACCCCAGATGTCATGGTATCTGCTCTGATTCTTCTGATGAGAGGGTTATACATTAACCAGCTTTAACGCCAAGTTTAGGTGTTGCACAGGTATTGGTAAAACTCCTGGCAAATGTTGGAGAAGGTCTTAAGGAGGCCTGGATATAAAATGCTCTTCCATGGAGAAGTAATGGTGATGTGCTGCCTGCTGTAGACTCTGGCAATGACTTGTCTCGGGTGTCTCTGCTGCCTTTCCCCATCTCCACTCGTCATTAAACCAGGTACAGGGTATACTAATTGGCTTGAAACTTAATAAGATACTCTGTATTGAGAACAAAATTCTCAAAATTCTGACAGCTGTAATGACTCGCAACTTGCTGTCTTTCTGTAGATCCCACAATGGCAACAGTAAAAAATAGATCAGCTAAAATAGCAGCTGGTTGTAGAGATCTGTGGTGCTGTAGGATCATTTTGGGGGAGCCAGACCAAAGCCCCTGGAGAGGGGAGCCCTCTCGGGACAGCCTGTGGGGAGCTGGTTCGTGGGTGCAGCTCTGGGCTGGGCGCAGCCCGGCCACCCTGAAGCAGTCGGCAGCCGCCTCCGCGGCGGGAGGAGTGCCGGACCGATAGTTCTGACCTCATAAAACTGGATTGGAAATGCAGGCATGATTAACTTGCCATAGATTTATGTGGAATTAGTATGTGTTTCAACGCTGGTGTTATAAATACAGGTTGCCCTCATCTAACCAGCAGGGCTTTACATAATTTCAGAAGGGCCCTCACAATGGCAGCTTTAAAATGACAAAGGAGGGAAGGAAAAGCTGAGCGTGGCAGGTACAGTATTAACCGCACCCCAAATACTGCAGTGGATTGAGGGGGAAATGTACTTTTGAAGAGCGAGCCTGTGAAGGGGGAGAGGATTTCGGTAGCGACCACACGCCGTTCTGTGCGGTACAGCTCCACTACGGGGGCTGAAAGCGCCCTGGGTGCCACCGCTGTACTTAGTCTCCCAGGCGCGTTCGCCTCGTCCCCAGCAGAGCCTGCGGCTCCAGGCCTGCCTTCGGCCGTCGGATCTGCCAGTTGGCTCCGTCTCGAGAGCTGTGAAACGCTGTCGCTTTACGCAGACACCTCATCTCCAGTTTCTATGAGTTTGCCCCATTTTCCTGAGGACACTGCAGACCCCAGAGAAGTGACCCGCCTAAGGTGGCTGGGGAAGGGACCGCGCGTCCCACGCTTTAACCACAAGCACATTCTCCTCGTTGAACTTCTGGCTGTGCTTTTCAGCACCGCTGCCTTGCAACACCAACTCTAAGTTTGCCTAGAAGGTCCTTCCTCAACACTTCTAGTTTTAGTATCTGTACCTTCATGCTCTTTAAGGCACCTCTGCAGCCTTTCTGGTTAACAACTTCTTGAACAGCCAAATAAGCCGGCAGTGCTGGTGCAAGCCTATTCCCACTGTGCCGTTAAATGCTTGCTGCTCCACGGGAGACTTTTCCAATGTGCTCAACACAGCTTGTGAGGTGTGTGGCTTTATTCTGGGCCAGCAGCAGGCAGGCTTCAGTGGGATAGATCCTTGGGTACCTTTGAGATGTTCACCCTGCCTGCTTTGTATGTTGATGATTTGTGGCTTTTAACCTGTCGGAGGAGCGCAGGCAGGCTGTGCCGAGCCTCAGGGAAGGGAGGCAGCGCCCGCAGGAGCCCAACTCGTAGGAGAGGGAGGAAGGCTCGGTTCTGGGATCCAAGCAATACCCCCATTCTGTTCAGTGCACGTGAAATTGGGGGCTCCGCTGAGGGGTGTGAGCTAGAGAGGATCATGCTTTAGAGAGGAGACTTGGGTCTCTTCACAGTCTGGCTCACAGGCTAGCGCTGCTTTCCTTTTCCAAACAATCTTCAGCGTTAGAAGGATCTTTCTTTGGCATCGCCACATGACAGGTTGCCTCTCTGCAGAAGCACTGTATCGTGGTATGTTCAGGTGATGGTCCAAAAGCTGCCTTAGCTCTGGCTTGTACTGCTAGTGCAGCAGTACGCCAGAAAAGATCCACTAAGACTAAGGAGAGGGTCATGCCAGAGGGGGAATGGTGCTGGTGGTCATGGTCATATGTGCATTGCAGCAGATTGTCTCTGTCTTTTTGCTTTGGAATCTTCTTTTCCTTTGATTCTTCCAATAACTCATGTTTTAGGGTGAGTGCCAACCATCCAGACGAACTGCGGATGAAGTATCTATTTTTGCTTTAGCATATTTTTAACCTCTTTTTTTGTTGTTCCAAATGTATTCATGCCAGATTCAAAAACAAACAAAGCCCACAAGGCGCCCAGTGAGACATTTTCATTTGTTAATACCTGAAAGAAGCCCGTTGTGATTACAGGGACCCTCTTGTTCTCTTGGAGTAAGTTACGCAGGGAGTTGGTCGGGGCGAGCTGAGCTATTGAGCTAGGTGGGGACGCGGCTGTGACCTGCCGCTGCGCGTGCTGCCCTCCCAGAAGGACCCCGGCGTCCCACCTGAGACGGGTTGCTCGCTGTCCTTCCTGGGGAGGGAGGGGAGATACATACCCCTAACTCAAGGTCTCTGTATATAAACCTGGAAGAGTGTCCTTTGAAACTCTAACTGATACAGTATAGAGCTCTTCCAACTGTTCAAAATTTGCATTTTGTTGCAGAGCAGACTCAGCTGTGTGGTGGTTATGCTCTTTCACAACACAGTAAGATGCTAGATATCTGACTGTCGGTGTGTGGGTGTTTTATATAAAACTCTTACATTCTGAGTGCTCAAGAAAAATATTTTTCTGGCATAATATACATGTATGTATATTATGTATATAGTATATGCATATTGTATATTGTACAAGTGTATATAGAGCTTCCTTTAATGTGTTTGTATGTCAGTGTATGAATAGCTGTGTGATTGTACATGTATGCGATGTATTAGGCCTCAATTCTTTCATATGTTTAATTTTCAGCATGGGTAGTGTAACTTGACTCTGTAAGGATATTTGGTAAAATGAATATTGGAAATGGAGGCTCAGTGTGGTTTGAACTTTTTTCTTTGTTAGCATTCTCTGTGTTACTACTTCGTTATGTAATCACAGATGTTGCAGGGATTTGTGCATGTTTCTTGTTAAAATACAAGCAAACAGCAGCGTTGCTGCTGCCAGTGCACCGAATCTGCAACTTCTGAGAGATGCTGGGGGCAGGTAGGTGAGGGGAGAAGAGGAGTGGTCAGTAAAATCCAGACTATTACTGAAAATAATCAGGAGCAGTTGGCAACCCTGCTCCTGCATATTCGCCAAGTGCTTGGTGATTCAGCCCTTCTCCATTTTCAGGCCAATGCGGCCGTCACTCTGAATTATTTTCAGTGAGCACTTCTATATCTCATGTCAGTTCCCAGTTCGAACCCATCACCGAGTGTCGAGGCTGCGACGTGCTGTACATGCCGATGAGCGTCCCCCCCTTCCCCTGCTTTGCTATTAACCTTTCCTTTTACCAGAGTTACCCCTTTGTCCTGCTGCAGTTTGCAGTGGCTGATAGAAGCAGCTGCCTGTGGCCAAACGACCATCACATTTACATTTTCTTTCTTGAACCAGAGAGTGAGACACAGAATTGCAGTAAATGATCTCCTCTCTCTCTTTTTTACCTCCCCCCCAATCGTCTTTAATGCATTGCCTAGAAATCTATTTCTTATCTAATTTTACTAGATGGATCAACAGGGCTGAGAATGTAACCCTTTGTCATCTATGGAAATCTTTTTATCCCATAAAAATGATTAGATTTGATGCAATTAGGATTATGAGGAGGTGGGGGGAGCCTGAGACAGTGTGCCTTGTCTACTGACACATTAACAGCCTGTTTATTAACTGCTTTACATTTGGGCTACGAGCAATGCATTCTTATGCCTGATAAGCCCAGAGAAACCAGCACGTGGGCTGGTATGAAATGTGAGCCTTGCTTTTTTTTTTTGGCTGTCCCCCCTCCCACCTTTCTGCATATGAATCTAGGAGGAGGGCTTTAAGTTGAAACAAATCCCAGCTGCTGGAAAAATGCGTGTTTCCATTTGGCAGTTCTCTAAGCGGTGGCTGGTGTTTGTAGCTCATCCAGCAGGGAATATGTGAACATGGATCTGCTCCTCTCCCCTGCCACCCCTTTGTATTCCTTCGGATGGGTCTGGGGGGTTTGCGCTAGAGGCGAACATGTGTGCGTGGTGGCTTCCTCCTTAACCAGACCCCGGGTTGAACTGCTCATCCTCTTCTGCCAATGCCACCGTGCGATCCAGCTACACATTTGGCTTGGACATGTTCTTGGGGAATTATGACTTCAGTTTTGTGACACAAGCCGCAACATTTTTTTCCCTTCTGATGCTGTCAGAGAATACGTATGGGTGCTATCCCAAGACACAAGCACACCTCCACGTCCTCTTTGGCTTGCCAGCGTGTCTCCCTGGGGTCGCGCTGCCCAGAGCGTGCTCATGTAACTCGTCTAAGGGTCTGAGCTGGCACAAACAGTAGTGGGTGCCGCCCAGTGCGCAGAGCACGGTGGCATCAAAACAGAAGCACAAATCCCCCCCAGTCGGTGGGAAAACACGGGGTGCATTTTGTGCTGAGCTCGGGGAAGTGTTTTTGTACTGCAGAGCATCTGTGCATGCGAGTGTGCCGACAGCTATGGCAGCAAACACTGCCCGCCCGGCCCCAGCCGTGCTCGGTGGGGTGGGTGAGGACGCGGGGCCCCGCAGCCGCACAGGCGGGCTGTGAGGGGACACCCGAGTGGTTCGTTCTCCATTAGGCTGTTATAGTCCTTTACATGCGCTTTTTTTTCCCAAAAATTGCTCCTCTGTCTTCGCCCAAGAACACGCGAGAACAATTGCTCCCGAGCGTGCCTCTGCCTCCCTGTTTGCAGGGAATAGTAACCCCTGGCTGAGAGCGCACAGGATCGGCGTGCAGGCTGCCGCAGGGCTCGAAGAAAACTTCATGTAAAAACAAAGGAGTAGTTTTATTGCAGGTCTGAGATATCAATTAATAAAAGGAGGCTAAATAAATCTTATTTTGGTAAGATAAAAACTTGATGTCTATGTGTTTAGACACCTTTACCTATTGCCCAGACTTTGCATGTAGGGTTGCCACCTGAGCAGCATCTCCATGTGAGAGGCATGAAGGTGTATGCTAATGCTAGAGCTCTTCTCTGGCACAAATTGAAGGACAAAATCCAGCTTTTGTTTCTGACAGTTGCCAGTACGGCATGTTTAATTTCCAAACATCTGTGTTACTTAATAGCAATGCGGTTATTTTTCCTGGTTTTGTTTGCAGATCACAAATAATCTCATAACGGCATAGTTCACCGCCCCCCTCCTCTCCGCTTCTGCTGGTCATCTGCATTTCATCGCAGCTTGTTTCATGACTTCGTTTCAAGTGGCTAAAAATAACTTCAGGAATAAGTTTAACAATAGCAGCTGCACACACCCCGATCTGTCACACTGTGCCTGCCTTGAAAATCAGATCCCAGCAGTTAGCAGAGCCCCGCTGCGTGGATGCTGGCGAGGGGACAGCCGCTGTGCAGCGCGGACGCGCGCGCCGAGGCTGGCAGCACTCGTGCCAAGAACAGCCCTGATGCTGCCGACACGCCAGGTTCAGATGTTAGGAGATTGCTCTCCCAGGATACCAGGGAAATGCCATGTTATAGCCCAGTCCTTGCAAGGATTTATTTTAAAACTATTCAAATTTAACAACTTCCCTTTTGAAAAGTAGCTTCTGGGACCCTTGGAGAGATTTGCCTGCCCAAAGCTCTGTCCCATGACCTGAACGTGTCCATGTGTCTTACGCTAATGAAGTTTTACAGTGCTCTAGTGGCAAAAGAAGACACAGATGACTTCTTAATCTAGCAAAGGAGGCTGAATATTGGCTATTACCTTTTTCTTGACAAGGAAAGTCAAGCTGGCTTGGCTCCTTCCTCTGCTGTGGGCATTAGCAGCTGTCTGGGCAGGACTCTTCAGTAGGTCTGGGGCTGTAGGTATTCAAACTACAACCGTCCCTAGGATTTTGTTACATGGGATAAGGCTCGTGCTGTATTGGGTTAAGCCTCTATCAGGACCAATTCTCCTTTCTCTTCTCTCTCTTTTTCCTTTTTTTTTTTTATTGTGAACTGAAGAGATACTTTTGTAGGACAACGGTAGATCTCCGGCGTTCCCTTGAACTGACTAGGTGCCGGAGAGCCCAGCAGCCTACATGAGCACCTAAAAATCGAGGTAGTAACCTTACAGCGTGGCACCAGCTTGCCTCTGTACCCCAGCAAAGCCATGGGAGGGGGGTGAGCATGTATAAGAGCTGATGTTTATTGGCCTTACTTCTTACTAGAGGGACAAATAGCCCTCATCATTAGGAGCAAAGCAGTGGTCCCCTGTCTGGGCCACTGTGATCCAAGGCAGTAACAGAGACCTTGGTAACTGTAGCACGCGGGGCACGTTTTGTGATTTACAACTAATACGCAGCCTTGCCAGCACTCACAGCCACTCCTGGTGCTCTAGATAGATAAGCCCAAATCCTTCATTTGAAATGCCAGTAGCAAGACCCTTGAGTTTACGCAACGTCTTCCCGTCTCTCCTGCCCCGCTGCAGCTCCCTTCCCTCCAGGGAAGGTGAAGGCCCAGCCTGAAGACATCTCGGATTCTAAATGTGCGAATGTGCCTCCCCCCTTGACTTCCAATTGAAAAAGATTGCAAATAATGTTAAATAATATAGTTTATAACCTCAGGGCTGTTTTCAAAGGTGCATAGACCAGTTGTCAACAGGCAGAGAGGTAGGGAAGGGAAGGGAAATTATAGGCTGCACAAAAGAGGAAAGTAAAAGTGAAAGCTCCATAAAAGAAAGTGGAACTATTATGGAGCAAAATGCCAACTCATTACAAAACAGCCAAATAAGAGAGAAATACAGCTTTACCCGTAATAGCAGTTTACAAGGGAACATTGTATTGCAACATAACGGTGGTGCTATAATTTGCTCTAACAACTCCAATTATGCCTTTTATTGATTTGGCAACACATTTAATAGGAGTAGCCACACCTCTTGTGTTACAAATCATTAAAGGTGTTGAACAGTGTAATTTTAAAATTGTCCTTCTCCTACAGATGTCAGTGTGACAGCATAATTTCCCCTGATTTCTGCTATGTAAACAGCGCGTTACAGTAATTTCCCCCTTACAAAGCAGAAATGTTGTCAGCCTGGGTGTTTTTGTGCAGAAACATCCATTTAATATTTTTCCCCCCAGTCTATTCTCCTAATTGCTGTTTTTTTTCCTTTTTCCTCTTTCTTTCTTTTTTTTCTTATCTTTGGAAAATAAACATGCTGTTTTGCCATCTTCTACAGCAACCTTAATTGCTACTTAAATCTTCAATATGCACTTAACATGGGGGAGGTAAAACCCTTTTGGTTCAATTCTGTTCCACTTCACTCAAGTAGCATTTCAGAGCTGGTTAAAAGCCACGTATCTGCTGGTAGCAATTTTCACAGGTGATCGCAATTCCAGCACCAGTTTCCTTGCAAAACTCAGAAAGCATCTCAGAAGAGAAGAAAAACTTTTAATTTTTTGGGTGTGTTTGTTTTTTTTTTCCTACCACAGAGGATCTAAATTTTGCATAGGAATGGGGGAGAAACCTCTGTCATGCTCAAAACAGGTGTTTAGATAGGCACAAAGCTTTGAACGGCCTCTCTGCACGGGACGGGGCGCGGTAGCCAGCTCTGCCTTCCCTGAACCCCGGAATGAAAGTTCGGTTTTAGGAAAAGCCGGACAAGATGTATGACGGGGCAGGGCTTGACGGTTACACTGCTTAAAAGCTGAGGTGGTGGTTCTCAGGCTGGCAGCGGAGGGGGGTTCGAGGGTCGCGCCGCGAAGA
>NW_010564245.1:0-40640 GCF_000687285.1 Phaethon lepturus | reverse complement strand
GTTTCTGTGATTTCTGTGATTTCTGTGAAAGCATGTGCATGCTTAGCTGTTGCCCCCCACCCCATCATCACTAGCAAAACCTATCATGCTGCAAATCACTTATTTTATGACAATAGATACTGTATGGCCCTCATCTATCGTAATCTGGTAAAATTAATGGGAACATCTCTTAACCAGTTGTAAAAACTAGCAATATTTCCTACCTGCTGCAGTCTGAATCATGATATCTTTCACCTACAACCAATGGAATCTCTCTTAATTATTGTCTCACAGCTTCTGTGTGGTGAAGAATGTGCATCTGGATGTTTGAAGACTTTTAATGTCAATCTTGAGCCTGATCATTTATTTCTTTTTATTTCCTTTTTTTTTTCCTGTTGCATCATATACTTAAATGTAAGAGAAGATGGGAATCAACAGAAAGATGGAACCATGAAGCAGAAACACAACCCGTCTTAGAGAGGTTGAGAACAAGAAAAGCCTAATCCTGATGAATGCTCTAATTTACTCTTTTAAGCAAAATTTTCTCTATATTCAAGCAGTAATG
The DNA here is from genome assembly GCF_000687285.1 of Phaethon lepturus. NCBI lineage: Eukaryota > Metazoa > Chordata > Aves > Phaethontiformes > Phaethontidae > Phaethon > Phaethon lepturus. The sequence continues at coordinate 40,096 of NW_010564245.1, read as the reverse complement.
TGGAACTATGCTCATGTTAGGTGCAAACAATAATTAATTCTGCCTCTCTCCAGCCAGTGCTATTTTGATCTGTTAGCTTCTCTAATTCTATGGAAATCCCTTATATTTCTGAAAGTTTAATTCTGTAGCCCAACATCTACCAGACGAGGCAACTAGACCTGTATTTCTACAGAACTGGCCATAGTTGCAAAAAACCCTCTCTATTTAAAGTTCTGTTAAAATTTGAAAAGGAGGCTAGCTGGTCATGTGGGTCATTTACCTGTAAGAACCTTCCACCTGGATTAGTTTCTATTCTGTGTACAGAGTCACCTGCAACCTGCCATTGTACTGGTGAGTGTTCTCCATAGGCTGCAAGATATGCAGAAGATAGGTTGCAGAGGGCAGGCTTTTCAAGGGAATCAAGGAATATTGAATGTACCAGAGATGTTGAGGGGATGACAGATTTGAAGCTTACTTCTACCTAACAAGGATGACTTTTGTGAGTGTTTGCCTTTTCTACTTGAAGGTGTGTATGGCCTTGATTGATGTTTCAGTTGTTAGAGTAGAAGCAGCAAAATAATGTACACTTGAAAAGGATATTTGGAGGTGCCTAACTCCCCAGGGCCAACTTTGAAGTTAGTTCCAGTTTCAGAATTAGATCAAGTTGCTCACTATCCTGCCCACCTGCATTTTGAATGGACATTCCACAACATCTTTGTGCAACTTTTCCCTATATTTGCCTGCCTATCCTAATTACAAAAAAAAAAAAATTAAAAAATACTAGTATCTGACTGAAATGTCCATTGCTGGAACTTGTGTATACCTCCCATTAGGCATTTGTAGGCAGCAATAAGATCCCCCTGTAACCTTCTCCTCTCAAGAATGAACAAACCCACTTGTCCCAGGTTCTTGTTACAGATGATGAGCTGCAGCTCCCTGTTGATTTCAGTTGCTTTCCACTGAACTTGCTCCAATTTACTGGTATCTTTCGTGTACTGGCTAGCCCCAATCTGAACACAGTACATCAGATGTGGTCTCACAAGTGCTACAGAGGGGAATAACCACTCCCCAGTGTAGAATAACCACTTAACCGATCTGCTGTCTATGTTTTTGCTAATACAGCTCAGTAGGCAGTTGGCCTTTTCCTGCATAGGCACATGCATACTTGTATTCTATTAGTTGTCCATCAGGACCTCCATATTATTTTCTGCAAAACTGTTTTCTGTGCAGCTGGCACCCAGCCTGTACTATTGCATGGGTTTATTCCATTTGCCCTGGGGACACTGCAAGTGACTGACCACCAGCTACACTTCAAAACATTGACCACTACCTTTTGAGCCCAAGCAGTCCAGTGAATTTTCCACTTGGTTTTCAGTTTTCCACTGGATCTTAAAGTCCATCCATACTGTTGCTAGCTGACAAGCTGTGGTTGCTAAGGAATGTTCTTTTCTCTGTTCGAAAACACATAATCAGTTTGCTTTATTTTATTACAACAGCCTATTTATTCATGCTGTTTTTCTCTTGACATTCTCTAAGCTGTACTTGTCCTTGGCTGCCTAACTTAGACTACAGGAGTTGAGACTTCATAAGAAAGAAGACATGATTATTTTTCTCTCTCATCTTTTGTTACTATATAAATAAATAACCTTTTTTTTTTTCCATAAAACTGAAGACCCCATCTCTAGTTCTTCTTCACTATGCGGGATGATGTTGGTGATCAGAGGTTCTACTGCATACTGAGTTGAGTGGTATGGGTTGTTCTTTAAGCGAAGAAAAGAAACAGGGGTATGGGTCAGACTTACTGCCCTAGACATAAGGTAGTGGCAGTCCATTGTGGCTGAAGATTTTTTTTTAATTCAGTGAAGTGTGGTTTCTGATTGTGGTTCCATTTGTGCCATCTTTTGGCTCCAATCTTGGGCAGAAAGAGGTGCACCAAGGAAAATCGGTGATTTTTTTGACCCATTGCAAGTAGCCTTACTGTTGGATAACAATATACATGTCAGTGTTGCTCCAAATCAGTTAATTTCTTCATTTAAATTCAGGAGACACCAATGAATCTGACTTGATACTTAACATGCTTGAGGAGTAACTGAATTTTTACGAGAAAAAATAACATTTTCATGGTAATTTCCTGGTCTTCCAGGAATGTTCCTCAGTTATTTTGAATGTGTGTTCCGTTTACCTGAAATTCACCAAATGTATTTTTGATTCTCATTCAAGAATTTGTTCTAGGTCCATGTCTGTTTGCAATATCTGTGTGTTGGGGTTTTTTTTATGTTGCTGGAGAGGAGTCAAATGAGAATATACACATAATATAATATTATTCAAAGTCCATGTGATGAGATATTTTGAGGAGAATATTCCTAACCTCAGAGGGACTTGTATGTGGTATGGGATCCAGCCATGGCCTCAGGGTAGGAATGTCTGGTTGAACTGTATTCTTGAGTCCTGACAAAATCTAAGTAAGGCATATGATACAGCCCAGAAATGATCCCAAGTTAGAAAGGTTCACTGAGGTGGGGATTCCTTGGGTACAGTGTATCTAAAGGCATGGTTTCAGACTTCCTGGTAGAGGCCTGAGAGAGGCTTACATCTAGACAGATAATATCAGTCAGGACAGGGGAATGATGTAACTATCATGCTTCACAGACCCATTTTCAAAGTGTAGCATCTAGTTACTTTCTCAGAGAAAAGGAAAAAAAACCCATAAAGCAGCAATAAGAACTCAAAGCAGCTTCCGTGTTTGTTTATGGCACACTATTTGCTCCACTTATCTCTGGATTTTTTTCAAAGTAGGGAACCTGAAAATGTTCCGGTTTTCTTCTCTCACAAGAATTGAACCATTGTTCCTGAAGTCCCTGTCATGAACTTGCATTTCACAAATCTGAAAATCTCATCTCCTCTGCCATAGAGATCCTGTAGTACTCCGGAACTATACCCATGACAGACTAAAGAGCTGGTAAACTTCCTTGCTGTATGAGCAGGATGTCCTCCTGGCTCTAGCCTTCATCAGAATCTAGATAATTTGCAAGTCTCTTTTTTGCCCATGTTGAAACATGCATTCAGAAATATTTTGGTAGGTTGTGATACTAATATATGTGGCCTGTAAGGAGTAGTCACTTTCCCTAACAAGATGTCTTCAGTGCATTTGCCTTGTTCCAGTTCGATTCATAATAGATAATTCTATAAATTTGACTCAGGATGACATAGATGTGTTCTACAGCAGGTCTGGCTCTGATTCAGGACTAGAGTCTAGACAGCAGAAACCGAGAGATGTTTTCATTCTAGGTACTGGCTGCTGAGACAACGCTAAAAGGTCCAATACCATAACTCATTGAAAGCAAGCACTGTGTCCCAAATCTGCATTTAAAGAGGGGTAGTATCCATGCCCAGAAACATTCCACAGCCGTGAATCTGAAGAGTGAGTATTGTAAGTAGGAAACATGTATGAAAAAGACTAGCTCTGAGTAGGACAGTAAACTTTTAGCATAGGCACAAAACAGTAGAACCAGCATAGACATGCCAATATAAACTCATAAAAATTTTCTTTTCCTTAAAGGAAGATGAAGGTAGTTTTTGCAAGCAATTTAACTTAAAAATCTGGAGGCAATCTTGAATTTGGGGTCATGCTTTTTACGGTCAATATGGTAATATCACTGTGCAGTGTAGAAGCTCTCTTATTGATAGTGGAGAACAAATACTCCAAAGCAACCTGAAATTGAATAATGACACAGCAAGAGCAATTCATCATAGAATAACAGGTTGGAAGGGACCTCAAGGATCATCTGGTCCAAACTTTCTTGTCAAAATCATGGCCTAGAGAAGATGGTCCAGCACCCTGCCCAGCTGAATCTTAAAAGTGACCAATGTTGGGGAATCCACCACTTCCCTGGGGAGATTGTTCCAATGGTTGATTGTTCTCATTCTAAAATATTTTTCTCTTGTGTCCAATTGGAATGTCCCCAGGAGAACTTCTACTCATTACCCCTTGTCTTTTCCCTGTGACTCCTTGTAAAAAGGGAATCTCCGTCTTCTTTGTAGCCATAGTTTATATACTGGAACACGGGGATAAGGTATTCTCTAAGCCTTCTTTTCTCAAGGCTGAACAAACCTGGTTCTCTTAGCCTTTCCTCATATGGCATGCTTCCCAGTCCTTTGATCACCTTTGTGGCTCTTCTCTGGACATCCTTCTATGCTGTCCACATCTTTTTTGTATCGCAAGAACCAAAACTAAACACAGTATTCCAGGTGTGGCCTGACAAGCACTGAGTAGAAAAGGATAATGACTTCTTTATCTCTGCTGGTGATGACCTTGTTGATGCAATCCAGCATGCTTATCGCAGCCTTTCAGTACTTCAAGGGGGCTTATAAGAAAGACAGGGACAGGTGTTTTAGCAATAAGACAAGGGTAATGGTTTTAAAGTAAAAGAGGGAAAATTTAGACTAGATTGAAGGAAGAAATTTTTCACAATGAGGGTGGTGAAGCACTGGCACATGTTGCCCAGAGAGGTGGTAGTTGCCCCATGCCTGGAAACGTTCCAGGTCAGGTTAGGAAGGGCTCGGAGCAACCTGATCTAGTTTAGATGTCCCTGCTCATTGCAGGGGCTTGGACTAGATGGCCTTTAAAGGTCTCTTCCAACCCAAATTATTCTGATTGCACGATCCTGTTGGCTTGCTTTGCTGCATCAGCACAGTGTTCACTTACATTGAGCTTGTTGTCCACCAGGACGCCCAGGTGTTTTCCACAGAGCTGTTCCCCAGCTGGGTATATCCTAGACTGTGCTGCACTACTGGATTGTGTTTTCCCAGGTGCAAGTCTTTAACATTTGGCTTTGTTGAACTTCATAAGGTTCTTGTTAGCCTACTCTTCCAGCCTATACAGGTCTTCCAGCAGGGTGGCTTTCCTTTCCAAAGTGTCCATTCCCTACTCAGTTTGGTATCGTTGGCAAACTTCATCAGGGTACCCCGATCCCATCATCCAGATCACTTATGAAGTTATTAAACAGTGTTGGGCCCAATATTGATCTGCTGGGATCCTCACTTGTGACAGGTTGCCGGTTTGAAAAGGAGCTATTTACCACCACTGTCTGAGTGCAGCCTGTCAGCCAATTCCCCACTGACCGCACAGACCACTTGTCTAGTCTGTAACTCATCAGTTTCTCTAGGAGGATGCTGTCGGAAACCATATCAAAAGCCTTGGAGAAATCCAGGTAGACAATGTTCACTGCTCGCCCCACATCAAACGAGTAGGTTACTTTGTTGTAGAAAGTGATCATGTTTGTGAAGCCTGATTTGTCCTTGGTGAAACCATGCTGGCTTTTCCCAATCACGTGCTTCATTTGCCTTGTGATAACCCCCAGAAGGATTCCTTCCATAACTTTCCCAGGGACTGAAGGAGGATTGGTGGGCCTATAATTTCCTGGATCTTCCTTTAAGCCCTTCTTGTAGATGGGGGTGACAATAGCCTTCTTTCAGTCTTCTGGGACACCAGCCAGCTCTTTTAACATCCTTAAGTGGATACTGTCAGGGCCCATCGATTTGTAGGACTCAAGCTCCTGTAATAGTTCACATACTAACTTTTCCTTTACTGACAGTGGTTCTGTGTTTGCAAGGACCTGGATTTTTGTTCCCAAGGCCTGGGGCCTAACAGTGCTGGTGAAGGTGGAGGTAAAGAAAGTGTTGAGAACCTCTGTCTTTTCAGCATTGTTGGTGACTAGTTCACCTCTCCTGTTTAGCAGTGGGTCAATATTTTCCTTCTGTTCCTGCTTGTTTTTCATGTACTTGAAGAACCCTTTCATGTTCATGTTTGAGTCAACATATGGTTGTCTAGGTCTTCAGCTGCAAGGAGTGCCTGAGCCTGTCACCTGTGCCAGAGGGCAACAGAGACAACACCTGTGTATGGTGTTAACAGGTGAATGGTGGCAGAGCTCATCCTGGTGGCAGAGCTGAAAGAGGAAATGGAAAGGACCACCCATCCAGGACAAAGAGGCAGACGAAACATTCTACCATTCTACAAGCAACTGGCAGAAGTCTCGCAATTGCTAGCCCTTCTCATGGGGGACTTCAAATTAGCAGAAGTCTGCTGGAAATACAACACAGCAGGAAGGACACAGTCTAGGAGCTTCCTGGAGTGCGTGGAAGATGACTTCCTGACATAGCTGGTAAGGGATCCTGCCAGGGGAGGTGCCTCACTTGACCTGCTGTTTATGAACAGAGAAGGACTGGTGGGGATGTGGTGGTTGGAGGCCGTCTTGGGCTTAGTGACCATGAAGTGATAGAATTCTTGATTCTTGGTGAATTAAGGAGGACGGTCAGCAAAACAACTCTGATGAACTCCCAGAGGGCAGACTGCAGTCTGTTCAGGTCACTGGTTGAGAGAGTCCATTGTGAGAGAGCCCTGAAGGGCAAAAGGGTCCAGGAAGGCTGGACATTCTTCAAGAAGGAAATCTTAAAGGTGCAGGGGTAGGCTGTCCCCAAGTGACATAAGATGAGCTGGTGGAGAAGACAACTGGTCTGACCAAACAGGGAGTTTTTGCTGGGACTTTGGAAAAAAAAACAAGTTTACTAGTTTTGGAAGAAGGGGCAGACAACTCAGGAAAAGTACAGGGATATCGTTAGGTCATGCAGAGACAAAATTAGAAAGGCAAAAACCCGGCTAGAACTCAATCTGGCCATAGTCATAAGGGATAACAATAAATGTTTTTTTCAATGTATTAATAACAAAAAGAGAGCAAAGGAGAATCTCCACCCTTCACTGGATGTGGGGGGGGAACATTGCCACCAAGGATGAGGATAAGGCTGAGGTACTTAATGCCTTTTTTGACTCAGTTTTAAATAGCCAGCCCAGGTGTCCGCAGGGTATTCATCTCCCTGAGCTGGAAGACAGGAATGGAGAACAGAAACCCGCCCCAATAATCCATCAGGAAACAGTTAAGGACCTGTTAAGCCACCTGGACACCCACAAGTCTATGGGGCCGGATGGGATCCACCCAAGAGTACTGAGGGAGCTGTCAGAGGAGCTTGCCAAGCCACTCTCCATCATTATCATCAGTCCTGGTTAACAGGGGAGTTCCCAGATGACTGGAGGCTTGCCAATGTGACGCCCATCTACCAGAAGCACTGGAAGGAGGATCCAGGGAGCTACAGCCTTGTAAGTCTGACCTTGGCACCAGGGAAGATTATAGGGAAGTTCATTTGGAGGGTGCTCATAGGGCATGTGCAGGACAACCAAGGGATCAGGCCCAGCCAGCATGCGTTCATGAAAGGCAGGCCCTGCTTGACTAACCTGGTCTCCTTATATGACCAGGTGACCCGCCTAGTGGATGAGGGAAATGCTGTGGGTGTTGTCTACCTGGACTTTAGTAAAGCCTCTGACACAGCTGAGATCTGGAGAGCTGGAGTTTGCTCTTCTAAAATCTAAAACCTTTGCCTTATTATTAACCTTCAGTGTGCTCAGCAGTATCCCAAATTCCACAATATTGTGATCACTGCAGCCAAAGCTATCACTGACCGAGGTATAACAAGGCAAGTTTTCTTTGTTTCTGTGCAGCAAGTCCAGCAGTGTCTCATTCCTGTTTGGCACATACAGTATTTGTATGAAGAAGCAGTTCTCTACGCATTCTGAGAACTTGATGGGTGACATGTGAGCTGCTCTATTGTTCTTCTAACAAATGTCTGGGTAGTTGAAGTCACCCATAAGAACCAGATTTTGTTGACCTGAAGCTTGCTTAAGTGACTCAAATATTGTATCATTATTTGTATCTTCTTGGTGTGGAGGTCAGTAGCAGAAGCCTGCTCTAAGATTCCCCTTGGAGATGACCCCTCTGATCCCGACCCAGAGGCATTCCATAGGGCTCCCACAGTCACCGTAGTTGAATTCTATACATTCAAGGTTCTCATTAACATAGAGCATGACTCCTCCTCTTCTTCTTCCCTGACTGTCTTTAAAAAACATCCTGTAGTCATCCATTGTGATCCTTCAGTCATGGGAGCTGTCACAGCATGTTTCAGTTATTCCTATGATATCATATATTTCTAACTGGGTGAAGAGCTCCAGTTGCTCCTCTTTGTTCCCCAGCCCACGTACCTTGGTATTGGCACCCACACTTGAGGTGGTTGGTCTTCTGGTCTCATCTTGTGAGGCAGCTAAGGAACATTTGTCACTGTTCTGATTGTCCTGGTTTATTCTCCAGCTGGTTGCAATGGTGTGAGCATTGCCACTTTGGGGTCTGCCCCCCACAAGTCCTTCAGTTTAAAGCCCATCTCACTGTGTAGGTCAGCCTGCTGCCAAAGATTCCCTTGCTTCCTCTAGACAGGTGGATCCCATCCCTCCCTAACAAGCTATAGTCGTTGAAGCATGTCCCCAATTGATTACTACTGTTTCTCTCTCCTATTTGTAAAACTGTGTGGTGTATTGTAGCTCAGAGAATTACATTGTGATTTTGGTAGTTTTATAAGTCTTCTTGAATTTTAGTAATAATTATACAACTATCAAACTATCAAAAGGCCTAAGGAGAAGTTATGGTGTAAATTTTATACTCATGGTGGTACTGTATGTAAAAAAAAATGTAATAATTGTGAGAATGACAGGAAATGTAAAGAGATGGGGGCATTAATGTGAAGATGGAAACAGTCGCAACAGCAGCTTTCATCTGCTAATGATTCAGAAATCATTTGGTGGCCCCCAAAAAAACCATGCTTATATGAGAGAGAAGAAAAATCTGGTCTGAATCTAGTGGTGGCCATATTTTGAGTAGGAGGGTGGACTAAATGGTACTTTCCAATTTGAATGATTCTGTAATTCTATGACTGGAATTTGTGTAACAAGAAATGAAGCCCAGTTACATGGGAAATTATTAAACTGAAAGATTGAGAAATACCGTAAACAGAAAATATTCCAGAACAAGAAGGCAAGTGATGGTAGAGCTGAATAAGAATGATGTGTTTTCATACTTTTTTCCTTTGGGAGAGAACTTTGCTTTGCCAATATCCACCTTCTGGCTTCACCAAAAAGCTCATTACATTCCAGCAGTATGTGGCTTGATTGTGTAAACATCATGACTATCTACTTAGTCAAATGGGTAATGCAGTTGAAACATTAAGTTACATTGTTGAAGAAGGAAGCATAAAATCCATCATAATAAAAATTTAGAAAATTAAAAAATGCACATTACACTAATGTTGGCAGTGTCAACAGATGGTATAAAATTACCACCGTATGTGTTCTTGATACATAAAACAATGCCAAACGAACAGCTGCCTACTGGAATAGTTGTCAAGTGTCAAAACCAGGATGAACATCTACCAATTTAGTGAAGGATTGCTTGAATGTCATTTGGAGTAGGAGATCTGTGCTGCTAAGAAGAAGATGAATGCTTGTCCTAGAAGCATTCAAAGAATATCTGTCATCAGCAGTGAAGAATACTATTAGAGAAAGGAATAATGATCTTGTCCCACTAGGAGGAAAAATGTTACAACTGCAAGTCCTCTTTACGGTAGACCATTCAATCTTTATGATCAAAATGGATGCTGGTATAGGATCCTGCTTGAGCCCCTGCAAGGAAAATGAAGGAGCCTTGTGCCATGGTTTGTCATTGGATTAAAAAAGAAGAGATTAGACAAAGCCTGAAGTTTTAACAGAGGAGTTTAAGAAATGCTATTTTTCAAAACCCATAGATGGAACTGAAGTTGTTTTGTTTGAATTAGAAGAAATTCAGAGTGAAGAAGATATCAGAAGTGAGAAAAAAGTTGAAAATTATAATGATAGCAAGGGAAATACTGAAGAGATGTGATATGTAATAACTGAAAGGTAATAGTAATAAAATATGTGAGAAGAAAACAGACTGACTTCATAGTGAGTCATTAATGAAAAGTCACTTTATGTTAAAGGTAATAGGTATCTAATAAAACCTTTGTGTATATAAACCTTTTTTTCAGGAGTTGATAAAACAGTACTGTACATTGGATGTAGCACTACACCATATCAGTGTTTTGTGCCATTAGACTGCAATATGACACGTTCAATACTAACATTCCTAAAGCCATATTTGTCATCTCATGAGCTGAGATCTACAGATCATGAAAGGTGTACACCCTTGAACATTCATTCTTTGTTTTTTCTGAATGTCTTAGGAAGCATAAACAGAAGCTTGTCTAACAAAATTAATTATTTTTTCTTGTAAACGCCATGTGATTTAACCTTTGGCAAGTAACTTAGTTTCTGTGTAGACTAATATACAGCCTAAACCAATGGAGTCCTGATCAAAGACTAGAGCTCTGTGACGTTAATATAAAACAGATAAGTGCACTGTAAAATATAAACTGTGTGGCACTATAAATAAGCTGTTCAAATACCATTTCTTTTCTTTCATATTCTCCCATATACTTATTGCAAAAGCTGACTCAAATACCATCCAACATCGACAGTTCAAGAGGTCTCCAGTTTGAAAAGAATTATTATTTTTTTTTAATTACCATAATTATGACCTAACTGCATGACAACCTAGACTTACCTGTTAGTTATTTGCAGGATTTCAAGTTTTGTATTATTTCTTCTATAAAAGGGTTTCTCAACTCACTTTCATGTGAATTTTCCCAGTGCTAGTTTTGAGACTCTGTATACACTTCTTTCTGTCATCTTCTAAATTACATGTTTCTTTGAGACACTTCATTTAAACTGTTTTGATTTTCTCCATATTCATAGTTGTTTCAGTTAAAAAATTAATCAAGCAGTCATAGCTAGGATGTCTTCTCTGGCAGCATTGTTCTCATTTGTGCTCTAATGTGGTGATGGAGGGTAGATTAATTTAAAACAAAAAAGACAAACAAGCAAATTGCAGTTTTCCAATCCACAGCAGAACCATAGTGTAATAGATGGGTGTGATATAGAAAGAATGTTTAGGAGAAATCTTAAGATGTAACCATTCTGATTTATAGAAAATTTTGCTCTGTCAAGGCAGAGAATAACATTCACTGGAATGAGAAAACCTTGTTTTCAGTATCGGTGATGTGAATATTTCATCTTCAGTTGTTATGAAAATAATCTTATATATTTACCAAAAAAAAGAGAAAAAGAGAAGAATTTTCACAAAAGAGAAAACTCGTTTGATAATGGAGACTTGCTACCTTTGTTATAATGTTTATGGTTAGAGTTGAATGTCCTTTAGAGACTAAGCAGCCCTGTCTTCCTCACATTCATTTAATGTGGTTTAATTCATGGTGTTTGGCTTGGGTTTTTTTCCCTGCTGCATTAAAACCAAAGGAGAAGGAAAAAAAAATTATTAGTTTAGAGAGCAGCTTTTGAATTGGATTAATTTGTCAGCTGTCATAATTTTCTCCTATGTTCAACTCCCCTTGGTTTAACAGCCAATCTTCCTTACCTGATTAAAACCAGCATCCCTTCAACTATATTTTCATTTTGTTTTGCATCCTTCCCTGTGTTTATGCAGAACAACTTTTGTTTTACTTTATTTAAATAAGGACTTGATTGTGTTCTGAGAGATGTAGGATCATGGTTTTTTTATACTGATTGACCTGTCTGTAAGACAAGAACTTAGCAATGTTATCAGACATTATCAATTCTTTAAGTCAGATGGAGAAGCACATATTAAATCTACTAGCTCATATTCTCGCAGGCATCCGTGAAAAATGTGGTAGGCATTTATAGGAACTCAGCTCTACTTCTACGACATATTATTTCATAGACTCAAGTCGGGCAATGGATTTAGTGACAGTTGGTATTTAGATGAGTACAGATTAGATATTTGAACAGTGACTTTGCCTCTGTAGATGACAAATGTTCTTCAAGGTAGTGAAATAGTTGGATTAATTTTGGGGTTCTGAATTTTACCTTCATTCATAACTTAAAAAAACTGCAGTTATTTCATCTTAACTACCATAAAGCCACTATGTACATTGGCAAGTTGACTTAAATGTTGTCCTCTAGAACCACACTGGTTCTACAGACAGTTGGAACATCAGGATGTCCAGTCTGTTCCCTCTGGGTGTTTTCTCACTCATTTTAGCATTCCAAGTACCCCTGACTGTAAAGAAAAAGACATGCATTATTAGATCAACAACATATTTAATGTTCTGCTCCAAATAGCAGTGATCATGTGCAAGACTGCTTGAGAGGGGCCCTGAGCAGTCCTTATCATATGATTTGCTTCCCTTTACATTGTCTTTTTCCTCCATTTTAACTTTCCAGGTTCTTCAACTTAACCACCCCATGCCTCTCTCCAAAGAAATAGCATGCTCCTGTTTATCCCTTCCCTTCCCTATTGGCCCTTGTTCTGTTGATTTTATATCATTATTTGCTATTTGAAGTATCATTGCTCTGATAATTTCTCCCTCAGTCATCAGTTAAACAGTTACTAGCAACTGTTAACTAGAAAGCCCCTTAGGTTTTCTGCAGTAGTCTGCTCTTTTCATGTTGCTATCTTGTTAGTAGTGCCACAAAGTGGGTGATCTTTATATGATTCTATATGATCTTCATCATTTTCTGTTGTTTCTATAATCCTGAAATTCCTTTTGTTTCTACCTTGCTGATGGCACCACAGGTCAGAATTAGCCACCTGCATGGATATTCAAACTATTACAGAGATAATAATGCATCTTTCCTATTGTCCCCATTCCCATGTTTTCATTTTGAAAAACTTTTTAACTGAAGAATATAGGTTTTTTGTAATTCCCTTTTACCAGCTCATTATCAGATCAAATTTCAACTTTTATACACATTCTGAAACTTCACTGACATGAAACAGATCGATTAATTGTCATGGAAATTATTACTGATCTTTATTTAGATTGCACTGAAGAAAACTTATGAAATGTTGTCTGGAGCTACTTAATGATCATCATTCCTTATGTTCATGAAGACTAAAGTCTCCTGAAGTGCTACTTAAATAAGCATATAAATGTCCTTGTCCTTTTTCCCTTACCTAAAGAAAAACATATATTGTGATCATTTCTGAAGTGTTCTTCCACATCTGAATGCTTTTTTTGAAGTCTGACAGATGGCAATTTCCCTTGGATAAGAAAACCTTAATTTACTGTCATCTAATAAGGGAGTAGGTCTTGATTCAAACATCAGTGCATAAATGTTGTCCATAAGCCACCCTGGTTCATTTAGAATATCAGAAGATTCCTATATCAAGGAATGGATCCAATCTGGAGACTGTGAGATAAGCAGCAATAATTTCATAATGGACTTGGTATACCTTCTAAGACAGTAATATTCCTTATTCTGGAAGGAATATTCTGGTTACTAATGTAATATAGGTCTCAGTGTGCCAGAATATTCAAAGAAGTTAGTTGTTGAAACAATATATAATTTTATTTAGAATATAGTTTATTTTCTTGAGGACTGATGGTCTAAGCCTGCTACAAATATTGGCCATACTGATAGGGAGGAAACAGAAACTAGCGTTCTGTCAACATTTTTTCAAAGTGTGACACCTGAATGGTGCTCTGATTGTTGGTTTGTATTCTTGCTTTTTTTTGTGTATTCTTAAAATTTTCATCTGCTTAAAATCAAGAGAGACAATTCTTTTAGTGAAATGTGATGAATGTACTTTAACCTGAAAGTCTTTCTGTCTTTTATAATATGATTTATTAGGTATTTGTCTTATAACCTTCAAATAACTTATTTGACCCTGTTACATGGCTCCATATTGATCATTTTTCAGCAGAACTGCAGCTGTGTGCATTATTCTATTTTTAAAATTCCTTATTATTGAAGTATATTGTTGTTCATAACTTACTACTAAAATAACATTAATAAATGAAAACATATTGGCATATATACTATTTCTAATTTCAACAGATGAAATGTTAATCACTAGACTGGTTCATTTAAAGTAGTAAGACATCCTGAAGTTCTATTTCTTGCTGGTTGGTTTATGATGGTTCACAGCTGGTTCATTCATATTGAATTAAATATAGAAGAAACAAACTTCTATATAATTTCTAATTGTCTGAATTGACATTGGTTTAAACATTTCCTGTAAGGATTCATAGAAAACTCAGTATCTGGAAAAGGTTAGTGTGTTTTTACACAGATGTTTTAAATGCATGTGTTACCATTTTTACAGACAAGAAACAGCACAAAGGGAGTGTGCTAGAACGTCAAAATATCCATATTGCTACTACTAAACTTGCAGGGTATTTTTCAGATAAGTTCATACTATTTTCTACATATTTACAAGACCGGATTCTCTCCCATGAACCTATAGAAAAAAAGAACAGAATAAAGTTCTTCTGACTTTAAGTTCAGAAGAGGTATCTGTCAGTCATTTAGATTCGCAGCAGAAATGACCTAGAGTCAACTCATACAATTTTACCAACCTTTTTTTCACACATTCGTTATGTCATAGTAAACCTCTTAATGCAGGGTAAATTTTAGAATATTTCTGAAACATATCATAGTTCATGTCATTTAATATTTCACTGTTTTCTGCAGTTTCAATAACAGAAAGTCCCAAATCCTCAACAGAAAAAAAGTTTTATTTTTAAAGTGTTTCTTACATGTTTCTGTAAATTATATCAGTTTGGGTCTGTAATCCATATTCTATGGCCCAGGCTTAAAATTCCAGGATACAACAAAATGCTAAACTACCAGTGCTTTTAACAGCATAAAATAAATGAAAGACAATACATAAAGTGTAGAAAGGTGTCAATGCTTTTGAATAAAGAACTGAACAAAGACTGTATCTTTCACAAGACAAAAGACATGCATGAATTGATACTTTGTGAACAGCAGTGCAAAAATTAGTATTTATAGATGCCAGCTGTAAAAAAATAAAGGAAACTAAATATGTAAATCACCACGATATTTCAGAAATTCATCCATAACAAAAACTGGGAAATATTTGGGTCCAAATACTAGTCAAAATTTTCCACTTCAGTCAATTTCTCTTACGTTACACACTTATTATCCTATCAACATTCTACAGTAAACTTTGAATGTAATCATTGTATTTTTTTCATAATACAGCTCAACTTAAAGTCAATGCATTTTTCAAGAAACTGCTATATTTGAAAGAGTTTAGGAGATTTTCAGATGAAAATGCATTTTACTAATATAATATGATGAATTAAGAGGATACTATGTAATACATGTGCTTATTTTGTCTCACTTGAGAAGACAGATCTGAAAAAAAGCCCGATCTGTTGAATATATCACATACAGCAAGTTTGCAAATGAAGGTGTGTTTTGTGGAGATTTTTCTTTTCCATTTGTAAGAACATGTAAGCCTGCCTGCTTCTTAATTATGCAGAGTAATGAACTGAATGTCATACCAGGAGCACTAGATATTAGACTGTAATGTTTTTAAATATGTCCCAGACTTTGTTTATCTTAAAGCATATTTCTGTTGTAGATATTATTTACTAAATCTTAAGTGCATTAAAATCCATATCTTCAATCTACTTATCATTTTGATGTATTTTATCTATAACAAAGATACTGCACTTTCCAGAGCTTTCACCCTGTTTATAAATCTTGTAATTAAAAAAAAAAAGTAAGTCTTGAAATATACTTCAGTACAATATTTTGAGTAATTTTCTGGACATACAAATTACATGCATTTGATCAAAAACTCTCGTATTTTCTGTTGCCACATTACACGAAGTGTAACTAAAAAAAAAAACAAAAAACAAAACATTCCAAGTTTATTATTATATATCTTCAGTACAAATGTAAAGACTGTAAATGTAAGAATTATCTTCTCCATATATGTTTCTTAATCAGGTAATTTAAATTCTATATATCATTGTGTTGGATAGTATTACAGACAAAATATACTGGCAAAATATATTCTTCCTCTGTCAGGAGGTAACTGTAAATGTTTTCATTTCCATGATTACATATAAATACAAGTTTTCCTTACAATTTTCATTAGCACACCACCACACAACATACACTGAAAGGTAACATATATATATGTTTCATCATAGATATGATTAAATGGGTCAAATACAAAACAAATATCTCTAAATTTCCTTAGGGGGTAAGTTACATGAAGGTAGCTCATATGTTTTGCAGACTAAATGTATGATTATTATACATTCTGAAGCTCAACAAATGTGCAGGAAGACTTACTGTTCAGACCTTTTCAGACTTAGAATTAGGACTGGGATTTTTTTTCACATTTACTTATTTTGTTGTTCCAAATAAAAATATTGTCAGTTATAACAGGAGATACTAAAATCTTGTTCTCAATGGAGTAATGTTTTCTATCTTAAGTCACCCTCCACTGTAGTAACCTCATTTCTTCATCATTCTCTTATGATTTCCTCTTCCTTACAATATTGCATTCCTCCCCATGCCCTTTCTCTACCTACCACTATACACAAAATTCTACCAACAGCTGGACAGAGATCAAAGATAGAAAGGCTAGATCCATGTGTGCTGAGTGGCCGAGAGAAAAGATGCTGATTTCAATCCAAAACATTCCCTCAATGGGACTGTTCATTTGGATGTTACAGTTGCCTGTTTCAAGGAACTTGCAGAAACTTAGCAGTTACTCTGGTATTGTTGTGGTTTACCCCCAGCCAGCAACTAAGCACCACACAGCTGCTTGCTCATTCCCCCATGGTGGAATGGGGGAGAGAATCAGAAGAGTAAAAGTGAGAAAAATCATGGTTTGAGATAAAGACAGTTTAATAGGTAAAGCAAAAGCTGCACATGCAATCAGAGCAAAACAAGGAATTCATTGACTACTCCCCATGGGCAGGCAGGTGTTCAGCCATCTCCAGGCAAGCAGGGCTCCATCACGTGTAATGGTTTCTTGGGAAGATAAACACCATAATGCCAAACATCCCTCCACCCACTTCCTTCTTCTTCACCTCAGCTTTATATACTGAGCATGACATCATGTGGTATGGAATATCTCTTTGGCCAGCCTGGGTCAGCTGTCCTGGCTGTGTCCCCTCCCATCTTCCTGTGTACCCTCAGCCTTCTTGCTGACCAGCCAGTCTGAAAAGCTGGACAGCTTGACTGCTTAGCAACAACTGAAAACATCAGTATGTTATCAACATTTTTTCATCCCAAATACAAAATATAACCTCACAATAGCATCTATGAAGAAAATTAATTCTATCCCAGCTGAAACTAAGACAGATGTATCTACTCTTCATCAAACTTTACTAAATCTGGAGAGCATGTGAAAATTTCTTATGGGGAAACTAGTCGCAAAAGCTTCTTTTTCATGGAGAAACAGTTGAACACTTGTTATAATGGAGATTATCTGAAAATAATGAGTCGTTTGATATAGAATCAGTTTGAATATGATATAAGTTTTCTCCTGTCAAGGAAAAAGGAATTCAAAAGATGATAAAAGTTTTTATTGTTTAGGTGACATATAGGCAATCTGAAGGGGCATAAAGGACCATTTTTTCCTTGTGAAAACCATCGATGATTGCAAGATTCCCAGTATAAGAATCACCCAAATAATCTGTCTTTTTACATAGAAAGATTTCTCTCCCCCCCCTCGCCTCCAGAATACATAAGATTGTTTTTACACACTTTGTGGGATGTGTTTACATAGGCAATCACCCACAGTGAATGAGTTGAGAGAGCTGATGAATGGTTCCACAGATTTAACAGCAGGTTATAATTCATTTCTGGGGATTTAGGATTTCTAGTTCATATTGCTAAATAAAGACTGCCATATTTAGTATGAGGAATCCACTTTAGGAATAGGTAAATAAAAATGTATTTGGAATCAGTCCTGATAACTTTGCATAAATACAAATTATGAGAATATAAATTATTCCCTCCCCCAAAAGGTCTCCTACATTATTTGCACAGTTGAAACATACTGATGAATTTAGCTGTGTCAGGGAGTCACTAATTCTGGGGTAAGTTCTGGTATCTGAATGTATGTATTTATTTTGCCAGATAGTAGCCCATAAAAAAGGTCCAATTTTGTTTACCTGACATTTTCTGTATTGATAATTTTCTGTCATGTAGCTTGCCAGCACTTCTTCCCTCTTCCTACTCTTTGGTAGTAGCTGTTGGCTAAACATTAAGGAACCAAGTAATATGTATGAACAAACCTTAACAATCAGCAGCAAGGAGCACATGTCTTTGTTCAACAAGCGTTGACTGGGGTAGAGTTAATTTTCATTATGGTAGCTTGGGTAGGACAATTTTTGGATTTGTGCTGAAAACTGTTTTGATAACACAGGGTTGTTTTTTGAGCAGTGCTTACACAGAGTCAAGGCCTTTTCTGTTTCTCACACTGCCCTGCCAGGGAGTAGTCTGGCAGTGCACAATAAGCTGGGAGGGGACACAGCTAGGACAGCTGAACCCAACCAACCAAAGACATATTCCATATCATATGGCATCACACTCAGCAACAAAACTTGGGGGAAGCAGGAGGAAAAGAGGAACTTTTGGAGTTATGGTATTTATCGTCCCAAATAACAACTACACATGTTGAAGTCCTGCCTTTCTGGAGATGGCTGAACACCTGCCTGCCAAAGGGGAGTACTGAATGAATTCCTTGTTTTTCTTTGCTTGCATGCTCAGCTTTTGATTTACCTATTAATCTGTCTTAATTCAACCTACAAGTTTTCTTACTTTTACTCTTCTGATTTGCTCCCCCATCCCACCGGGGGTGAAGAGAATGAGCAGCTCTGTGGTGATTAGCTGCCAGCTGGAGTTAAATCACAGCTATGTGCTCCAACTAGTACTAATACATCATAAGAAGAAAAAACCATAGTGTTTGACTTGGTCTTGATAACAATGATACAGATGTTATGTGAAAAAATATTATAGAGGATGATCTGCTGCAATGGAGAAGATGCTCAGGGAAGGATGCTTACCTGGGAAACCCATCAGTCTTGTTTCAAGCTGGCTGATGGGGAAAGTTTTCTTTTTCTCTCTTTCTCTCTTTCTCTTTCTCTTTCTCTTTCTCTTTCTCTTTCTCTTTCTCTTTCTCTTTCTCTTTCTCTTTCTCTTTCTCTTTCTCTTTCTCTTTCTCTTTCTCTTTCTCTTTCTCTTTCTCTTTCTCTTTCTCTTTCTCTTTCTCTTTCTCTTTCTCTTTCTCTTTCTCTTTCTCTTTCTCTTTCTCTTTCTCTTTCTCTTTCTCTTTCTCTTTCTCTTTCTCTTTCTCTTTCTCTTTCTCTTTCTCTTTCTCTTTCTCTTTCTCTTTCTCTTTCTCTTTCTCTTTCTCTTTCTCTTTCTCTTTCTCTTTCTCTTTCTCTTTCTCTTTCTCTTTCTCTTTCTCTTTCTCTTTCTCTTTCTCTTTCTCTTTCTCTTTCTCTTTCTCTTTCTCTTTCTCTTTCTCTTTCTCTTTCTCTTTCTCTTTCTCTTTCTCTTTCTCTTTCTCTTTCTCTTTCTCTTTCTCTTTCTCTTTCTCTTTCTCTTTCTCTTTCTCTTTCTCTTTCTCTTTCTCCTTCTCCTTCTCCTTCTCCTTCTCCCTTTCCTTTTCCCTTTCCCTTTCCCTTTCCCTCTCCCTACAACTCCTTACTGTTTCATAACATCAGTGAAATAGACAGTGGGATTGAGTGCACCCTCAGCATGTTTGCAGATGACACCAAGCTGAGCACTGTAGTTGACATGCCTGAGGGACAGGATGTCATCCAGAGGGACCTGAACAAACACTTGCAGATGACACCAAGCTGAGCACTGTAGTTGACATGCCTGAGGGACAGGATGTCATCCAGAGGGACCTGAAAAAACACGAGGAATAGACCTGTGTGAACTTCATGAGGTTCAACAAGGCCAAGTTCAGGGTCCTGTACCTGTGTTGGGGCAAATCCCAGTATGAATACTGGCTGAGGGATGAAGGGATTGAGAGCAGCCCTGCTGAGAAGGACTTGGGGGTACTGGTGGATGAAAAGATAGACATGAGCAGGCAATGTACACTCGCAACCCAGAAGGCCAACTGTATCCTGGGCTGCATCCGAATAAGCATGGCCAGCAGGTCAAGGAAGGTGATTCTGCCCCTCTACTCTGTTCTGCTGAGACCCCACCTGGAGTACTGCATCCAGCTCTGGAGCCCTCAGCACAGGAAAGACATGGACCTGTTGGAGTGGGTCCAGAGGATGGACACAAAAATGATCAGAAGGAGGGATCACCTCTCCTCTGAGGACAAGTTGAGAGGGTTGGAGTCATTCAACTTGGAGAAGAGAAGGCTCCAGGGAGACCTTATTGAAGCGTTCTAGTACTTCAGGAGGGCTTATAAGAAAGCTGGGGACAGAATTTTTAGCAGAGCCTGTAGTGATAGGAGAAGGGGTAATGGTTTTAAATTGAAAGAGGGTAGATTTAGGGTATATCTAAGGAAGCAACTTTTCACCACGAGGTTGTTGAAACACTGGCACACGTTGCCCAGAGAGGTGGTAGATGCCCCATCCTTGGAAATATTCAAGGTCGGGTTGGGCGGGGTTCTGGGCAACCTGATGTAGTTGAAGATGTCCCTGCTCACTGCAGGGGGTTTGGACTAGATGATCTTTAAATGCTCCTTCCAACTCAGACTATTCTATGATTCTATAATTCTGTGACAAATATTCAATATTCATGGCTATGATCAGAACCAGAATCTCATTTATTCTTATTGCAATCAGTTAAGGTTTACTTGAGTGGTCCAATCTGTATACATCTCCATGTCACAGTCTCTCTTCAGAAGTTAAGAAGATTGTACCTTTACAGTCCTCAGCAATGTTCTGTGGACTTGCTATGCCATCACATTTTATTTCTGTAATGAACTAATCCACTTGCACTCGAACTTAGTTTATTTGAGTGTCACAGTTCATGCAAAGTTCACTTCCCAGGTAAGACTGATAAAATATGCTGTACTCTTTTGTAGTGCAGCCTGTTTGAGGACAACTATTGCTGTTGCAAGATTGCAAGAAAGAATCAGGGATCTCCCTGTATCACTCCAGAACATTCAAGAGTAAGCAACACAGAGATAATAGTCTCATGCAGAAATTCCCATGTTTAGAGATATCATGAGTTGTCAAATTGTTTAGAAAAAGTAAGCTAGAAAACAATGATGCTTTACTCTCCCAGGCAATTCAGAAGAAAGGGAATTTTACCAATTCTTATCTAAAGTAGTTCTTTACTTTAGCTACCATAGGAGAAAAAAAATCAGTCTAAGAGTATGAACAATTATTTCCTATTTATGACCAAACACAATTTTTTCATACTTCAGTGTTTATAAAACAACGAAATGAGAAGATTCCTGCACTGTTCATTCAGATCAGCCATACTCGACCATAAAGAAAGTGACAAACAGAAGGGTCTCTCCCCATCTCCAGGTGAAATGTGTAAGTAGGCATGGACATAAACAAAAAAAGATTTGGAATTTTGACACCGTAATGAAAGAAATTGGTACAGTTAGGTCAGTATAATCAAAACTGTCATGCAGTATTTAATGATATTAATAAAGATTTTAGCATGACTGAATTTCAGTTAGCAACAAAATATATAATGCTAAATAAAACAAAAAATGTCCTTGAGTCTAAAAAAATTCATCAACTGCTTTAAAGCAGATGTTTGTCACTAGCAACCATCAGAAATACAGTACTGCAAACACTCACACTTGGCCTGTCTTATTAAATATAAAAAAGTAAATTCTAGTTAGACATTTCATCATTTCTTATCATTTCAAAAGAAGTATGACAGATTGAAAGTGGGAATTCTAATGGCTTGTTCCATGTAAAAGAAAAAATTGCATTAGATAAATGGGAGTATTCACTGTCATAGTTTATACATACCTCTAGCTGAGGGGAAAACAAAGACTGTCTCTTTTTACAGAGCCATTCAATAAAAATTAATTATATACAGAAGTCAATTGCTGGCTCCAAATATAATGGAATTGAAAGAAAAATCTGTGATGAATAGAGTAGGTACATTAGTGTGATAATGGTAAAGAGGAAATGGCACAATTTTGTTACAATAAAATTTCTCAGTGATTTTGTAAATGTAGGACATTTATGCAAATTTTAAACAATTATTCTTTGCAGATTTGCAGCACCATTTACAAAATATTGAACAAGATAATTCTACGTTTCCTTAGCTACAGCACGTCAGTTGTGGTTAGAATACAACTAATACGTCATTTAAAACTTGATCCATGTAATTTAATTTGCTTCCATTAAAACAAACAAACAAAAAAAGCCAGCCACAAACAAACCCCCAAACCCAGGCTTCTTTCCAGGAAGCTGTGAGATATCACAATTATCAGTAAACAAACAAAGATTATTACTAACGTGGGAAAGAAATAAAAAAAAAAAAACCAAAAAAGAAACAGTTGAATTTGTAGGTCCTTCTAAAGGAAAAAGGGTAAGCAAGGACACAAATTGTCTGAAGGTTGATAGTCATGTTCTTAACTTAACCTTTTGTCACTGCATTTGCACAAATGTCAGTCCTGTGAAGATGTATTTGTTGTTTCACCAAGTTGATAAATATGTTTATTTTATTCTTTCCCTGTCAATACATCTAGCTATGAAGCTGCAAGAAAGTGTTAGAGAATCTTACAGAGAGGTCCTTAAACAAACAGATTATGCTTTAAGAGATAATTTCATCTAAACTAAATATATTTATAAATAAATATCTAAATATGCCTTCTCATGTTTGGAGAGATTTCCTTGGGGTTTTTTGCTGTTATCATTAGGTCTCTGACCTGTATTTTGGGTATGGAGTCATATGACCATAGGATAATTCAAGTGGAAAAAGATCTTGTGAAGTCTGTAGTCCAACTTGCTGCAAGGGCAGCTCTGAAGTCAGAGCTGGTTGCTCAGATCTGCTCAGGTCTGCTCGTGCTAGGTCTGATCAGGTCTTGAATATCGCCATCGTTTTACAGTTTTTTGGGGCAACCTGCTCTGCCTCTTCATTGTCTTACTGGGAATTTTCTTTTAATTGTACCCAACCTGAATGTCTCCGTTTCCAATGCACGTCCATTCTCTCTCAACCTCTCACCACACACAGCTGTGAAGAGCCTCAGTCCATCTCCTTGCTGACCTCCCTGCAGGCACTGGGGGGCTGCTGTTAGGTTCCCCCCTACAGCCATCACTTCTCCAGGTTGAGCAATCCCTCATTCTTTAGCCTCTTCTCACAAGGCAAGTGCTCCAGCCCAATACAGACCTTGTGATACCACCCAATAACAAGTGCCCATTAAGCCCAACCAATGAACTACCTGTTTTACTCCTCTAATTCTCTGCTTATGGAGACCACAGTGTCTCAACTTGTATGCAAATATGTTCTGATGTGATCAAAACTTCACACCTACCTGAAATACTAGGAAAATTTGTTTAAAATTAGTTCAGACCTCCTTTTTTTTACTAAATGCTCTATATTAATCATCCTAACAGAGATTTTATAATGATACTTTTAAGATCTGTATCACTCTGAAGGGACTAAGAGGGCAGGAATAACATGTAAATACTATAGTCTACATAGGACAAAGAATGACCTATTGAACCATCTGCCCTCTTTTTGCATTAATAGGTGATATCAATGAGGAACTGATCCCTAAGCCATGCAACTATTTCACCTCCTTTCCTTCTTCCCAGTAAAACAAAAAAACTTAGAAAAGACATGATAAAATCAACAAAATCTCAATTTACTCAGAAGTCTAAATTTTGGCTTATCCTTGAGAATAAATTACATTTATGTATATGCTATCAATCTTGATCAGATTTTAAAGACTGATATCAAGCTGAAGTTCTCTTTTATAAGGTTTATTTTTTTAAGTTCCCCAACTACTAAACATAGAATTGTTCTCAAATTAAATGGACTATTAATTAAAAATATACTAGAGGAAATACACACAGTGGAAACCAATTAAATCAGCTGGTGTTCCACTTAGCAGTGATGATACTGTAGTTCCAGATATTCTCTGGCATGATTGTATTAGAAACCAAAATTTTAAGGTTTTTTATAATGAAAGAAATAATTTGATCCTCTATTTAAGGAAGCAACAAAGAATAGGTGTCATGGTTTATCCCCAGCTGGCAACTAAGCACCGTACAGCCCTTTGCTCACTTTTCCCCCGGCCCAAGTGGTATGGGCAGGAGAATAAAAAAGCTATAAAACTTGTGAGTTGAGATAAAGACAGTTTAATAGGACAGCAAGGGAAGAGAACACAATGACAACAACAACAACAACAACAGAATATATAAAATAAATGATGCACAATACAGTTGCTCACCACCCACATGTCAATGTCCAGACAGCTCCCAGGTGATGGTGCCCCTGGCCAACTCCCCACAGTTTATATATTGAGCATGATGTCATATGGTATGGAATATCCTTTTGACCCATTTGGGTCAGCTGTCCCAGCTGTACCCCCTCCCAGCATGGCAGGGCATGAGAAGCTGAAAAGTCCTTGACTAATGTAAGCACTACTTAGCAACGACTAGAACATCGATGTGTTATCAACATTTTTCTCATCCTAAATTCAAAACACAGCACTATACCAGCTACTAGGAAGAAAATTAACTCTATCCCAGCTGAAACCAGGACAATAGGAAATTTGTCTTTTCTTTTTTTATATATATTTCTGTTAATCTTTATTATTTTTCTGTCTGAGCTGTCTATTTGTTTACATAAACATCAAATGTAAAAATACTTTTGTGGGAAAATGGGAAAATATATCTATTACAGAACAGAGCTAAAATGACCATGAAGATTTGTTTGCTCTTAAATTTTTAATGAGCTAGTTCTCTGAATACTTTATTTTGTACTGTATTAAACTGTTGAAATTTGCTGTATATAATTCTGTCCATTTTTGTTGTCTCTGCAAAGCAAATGAATTTGCCCTTGGTAATAATTATCTATAATGGATTTTTAATATGTGATGTTAATGGTAGTTCACTTATGGAAATCATTAAAATATCAAAATAATAAAGCTAACACAAAAAGCAAATATATTTTAAGGTGTGCTTAAGTATATGAAAACACTCAGAGCAAAATCTGTATTGTTTTGTTTCTGTTTGATATTAGTGATGTCAGAGAAAGAGGAAAAAGCACAATAAAACCACTGTGAAGTAAATTAAACAAATATTTTTAACAGCATTAAACTAATGTTTTTTTGGGCCTTGTTTAATACTAGGATTATTGGAAAATATCTGATAAATTTAAAGGATTATTATTTCAGCAATTGCATCAAATAAAAAATGAGGAATAGGAAAATATAGGAATGATATAAATAGAGGAATGATACTTTAAATAATAGCAATGGACACATAATAGTTACTTGCTGCTGCTGACTTTTTAAAATTAAACTGATGTCCTCAAAATACAGTATGATAGCAATACAACATTCTTTTTGCTTCCTACATCATCTCATTTATAATGTAAATAAATTAACAGTAACATTCAAAAGATTTGTTTTTTATAATACCCCTGGACAAAAAGCCATCATTTACAAAGACTATGAAAGTCTGTAGTACACAAAATCACTGTTCACTATGGAGCAACGAATTTTTTAAAATAAATAAACAGTAAAATTGTGTACTGTAAATTGTACACACTCAATTGATCCAGATACATAACAATACATAATGTAATTATTTATTTATTAATGAAAGACATTTGTCCTGTCATAAAGGTGACCTCAAACTTCTGTTTTGCTATAGTGAGTTAAAGTCTGCTGAAGCCCCAAAGAGAAAAACAGAATATTACTTAGGCCAAAAAGATTGAAACATGTTTAAATTGAAGAAGGTTGTGTAAAATTGCAGTCTTTAGATTTGGTTCTGTTAAAAGTCCGAATTAAGACTACAATACATTAATTGGAAGCATGAGAAGTGGCAAAATTCTGCAAATATAAAAGTTTCAATTTTATGTTGATTTTTGTGTCTTATCTCTTCCTTAAATATAACTTTGCAAATAGTTCACATTGCAATAATTCCTCATTCTGTATTATGCATATCCATTGCATGTCTCCTTTAAAACATGATGTTTTTATGATACCTTTTATTTGCAATATTCTCATGTACCGTACCTTTTTGTAAAAAAACCCCACTTATACTATGTGCATTACACAAAAAAATTACTTCTCTGTCATAGAAACAATAATTTCTGTACAGGACAACGATGATGTTTAAATGTACATAGCACTGATCAAGTGATGGAGAATAATACATTCAATCTACAGAGGTTGAAAATTTGTTTAAAAGTTGGAATTAAATACACATCAAAATTGTCAAGGTTAACTTTTCTATCATGAAAAAACAGTAAATCTTTAAATATTTTGATTTCCCTGCAAGTTGTTCTTTGTTCTGCATTGAAATGACAGACTTTTAAGTTTTCATTTCTTTCTCTCACTCTTCTCTTATGGAGGGGTATTTCTATAGTAAGAAATTAGAGAAAGTGGATTTTTCTTTATCACCAAAGCTAATGTCTGCATAATTAGGGATATCCTTCGAAGGCACCTCATCCTGACACCACTTACCTTGTGAAATCTGACAAATGCACAGCCAGAGGTGCTCTGACTCCAGCCATAGTGATGTCATTAAAGATGACTCACAGTTTTATGTAAGGAAAGCATTCATGAGTAAGAGTAAATCCTGTCAGGCCTTTTTCCTAAAAGAAAAAGTAATGCTTTCAGTCTCTGCTACCATCAGAGAATGAGCAGCAGCTGATCCCGATGTCTAATTCTGAACAAACGATTCTTGTTCTTCGGTAATCCGACATCTGATGAGTCACTTCTTACTTTCTGACTGTGGGATAGGCAGATGTCCGACAAGAAGGAAATGTTTCACACACCAAGGTCAATAATATTGATATTTCAAGCCTGCTTAGGAGGTATATTGTCAGTTACTCCGGATCGGCCTCTGTTCTCATCACATCTACATTCTCTTAAGAACTATTACTGTGGCAGACAGCAACAGTACAGTTTGCCATTACTTAAAGTTGGGGAATATAAAAAAATTAAACTTATTCACTGTTGCCAGTTTTACTTGTTATGAACCTATAAACTAAATAAGTATTACTAATTTCATCATGCCAACACTTAATGTCAATGCTAGCCGTCATGGCCACTTCATGTTTTTAATCCACAGAGAGATCATACTTGGTAAACAACAAGATTGTGAAACTAGCATTAATTAGTGCAAACTGATACACTGAAAATCAAGTAAGAGCATGATTAAATAAGGTATTCTAATGACAGCAATTTTCTAGACACTAATTTAGCCTGCAAGCTAAGAACTGAACTGGGCTACTTTAACTTAATACCTTCGATACCTTTAAATCTCGTAAAACGTACATAGATCCAACATAGCACCATTAAGTCAACAAGCAAGAATCTGAGCAATAACCTGACCAAAATGAAGCAGAGATGCAAATCCAGATGACATGCAGAAATGTCAGCTGAATTTTTAGTTTTGCAGGGAATATGTAGGCTGTGCACTCAACCCCGGATTCCTAGTATCTAACATCGAGTATATAACACAACATTTAAAATAGAGATTACCTAATCACCCACTGTGTACTCAGGTAAATTTCTGAAGGATAAAGGAAGCTGTGTTCCCTCTTTTGTGTGTGTTTTGTTTCTCTGTTGTATTCTTTCTCTTTTTTCTTTTTAATTTGGGTTTAATAAACCTCCGGCTTAGCTAACAAGAGTATTCTCTGACACACTGCTGAGAACTGCTGAGGAGAGAAGCAGCTAAAAGCAATGTTTTACACAGCTTGATGCTTCTACAAGTTTGCTTGGCCTTTGCTAGGCTGATAAGAGAGTGTGTGTGTGTGTACTTCTCTAACAAAAAATTTAAAAGTTAAATGTCTTTGATAGCAAGGAGTACTACAGTTTAATCTTTCTGTTTCCATGTATTTTTTATCTTCTTTTTTCTTTTAGAAAACTGGACTGCAATTACCAATAGCAACAACCACTCCAAGCTGTCTTGCCTGTCTTCTTTTTCCCTTAAAAAATAGGTTTTTTTGGCATTTTTAATACATCTTAAAATAAAACCAGGCAATGTATCAAACTTTATATCTAAATATTATATACATGTACATAATTGAAGGAAAAAAGGTAAACTGTCAATAAGAAAACTATATTTAATATTCAGTGTTTTTTCTCTCAGGCTTGTTTTCTTCTCTTTTTTATAGTTTTGATAAAAGTTTTTAAAGTAGTTGCTAATGAAAACAGATGAAGCAGAAGAACATATCTATGTCAAAACCATGGTTATATGCAAAAAAGAAATTTTGTTCAGTAACATAGCATGATATAAGTACGCATTCAGGTTCTGTGATTGTTTTCAGATACTCTATTAGTCTGGGTATAAAGCTGTACTGAGACTGTGAGTAGGATTCATCTCAAGACACAGACATCTTAGCATAGGTATTTGTTTGAATATCAAGATGAATATCTCTTTTCTTTTGGCACTTTTCAAGGTTTAACAAATCGAATGTCTCTAACATAACTTTAAATTAAGTGGCACTTTAAAAAGAGAGTGAGTTGTTTTGGGTTTTTTTTTAATGAAGTTATGATAGATAAATGTTACGTTTTCATAGCTAGAAAACTTGTCTGAGGTATTTCCTTCAGTTCACCATCTGTAAAAAGAAGATAGTGCTCTTCTTAACCTTGCATTAAAGTAGATATTTTTGTCTCGTGTTCATAACTGCAAAAGTACAGAATGCTGTCTATAAGCAAATATGGTTTATTAGATATATTTTACTGTAAAAGCAATGTGTAACATATATGTATAGGCTTACTCTTCGTCAAAAAATCCTCTCTGCTGTTTCTTAGATATTGTGCTTGTAAGGATCAGATTTTATAAAATTGCGTATATTCTTAAAGCACTCTTTCAGTAAGCTTGCAAAGGAAATAATCAAAATGTTCATGATAAAAAGAATTGCTACCATCAAAGAGTGCTAGATAATATTTGCACTTCACACCTTACCATTCTTCAGGATCATTCTTTCTTACAAAATTTGACTGCAAACTAATGTCTTGCTCTACTCAAACCTAAAATCTCTTCAGTAACTGATACTGAGAATGTGAAGGGATTAGGATTTTTTTGTTTTGTTTTCATTTTCTGTTGAAAAAAACTGATCCTAGTAATTTTTTTCTGCTAATAATAATAATGCTCTAGCACAATCAGTTAGTCACTTCACATTTTTGTATTTTAAAGCTAAATATTTTAAACTGTTTGGTTCAGCTTTTTTGTTTGTTTTGTTTGGTTTGGTTTTACTTTTAATATATCTTTGAATGAAGAAGTATTATTTGAATTCTGTGTCTCACGCCAAGAAATTACTCCACCACATAGCATGAGAATTTATTGATCTTTTCATCTACTAACTCAATGTGAAGGCCTTGTTGTGCTGAGGGACTGCAGAAAAAATTATATCTAAATAACCCAACATATTGTTTGTTATCTTCCAACTTCTCTGAACTGTTAAATTACATAAATACTTTAACCACATCATAATATTAAACATTTGGGTACCACCCAAAATAAGAATAGTAAAAAAATCCATGTCCTAGAAACTTAAAAGTAGTACCTTTTTTTTTCCCCTGAAAAATTCTATAAAGGTAAAGTGTTGTATTCAGAGGATCAGTGAAACTGGAAATGGAAATAGAAAATAAATTGGATGGTCATGTTTTCTCTCTCTCTTTGTATTCTTCATTTTTTCCCCATTCAAATATCAATTTAGATATGTAACATGGACCAGCTACTTCAGGTGCTTTCAACCTTGTTTTGTATAGGGTAATAGAGATCCTGGGTATGTTTAAAGTATATATGCAGACATAAGTTTTCTACATTTCAAACAGTCATGAATTGTTTCACTCAATCTGAACAGTCTAAAAAACATAATACTGGTGGGATGTTTAGCTGAGTTAATAAACTGTATTTGAAGTTTAAGCTCATCTGAGCCAGTTTGATAGGCTCTTGCAAGGCTGTCATAGAAACATGATCCTGCAGTTTATGAATTACAGGTAAACATAAGTGCCAAGTCATATATGACTGGTAGTGCATTGTGTGACACTGCACTGCATGGGCAAGCTTCTTTTAGCCTTGACATGTAGTGAAGGCCCAGATCAGAAAGGCATGTCTATATGGCTAGAAAAATGAAAGTCAAGGACAGTGACCTGGCACTGAGGCCAGTAGCTTGGAATGACTTTCCCCCACACCACCCTGACTCTACGCCATGTAGGCTAGTCCTTTTTGCAGACAAATTTCTGAGTCCATATTGAGTTAACACTAGATGACGCACTTGCCTCATCTGAGTTCCACTTTTATGGCTTTTACTATAATTTTATAAATATGTTATAATCATTAATACGGTTTTTAATTGCATGGCAGCCTATCAAGAAGGTGTTCTTAGAAAGTGGAAGTGAGGGCATACGCTGTTGCAACCAGGCTTGCTAACCCTGTGGCATGTTTTGGACGGGGACTGAAGCCCAGAAGCAAGAGGTAGAGTTGCATATGGAGAAGACAAATGAAAGAGAAGGCCAGGAAGGAGTGCTTTCATGTCACTGCTCAAAAGGAAAAGATCTAAAGGGTTCCCTTGGACTTCTGTACATTCATGTGAAGAGCACAGCCAGCAGACAAGGAGGAATTGCAAACCCAGGTGGAGACCTACAAAACTATCAGAATCACGGAACTGGGCAGGATATCATGTACAACTCTGACATGTCTATGACTTCAGGGAAACATGCATGGGGAAGAGGAAAGGGAAGTTTTGTCCTGTGTTAAGGACTTCCTCAACTGTACAGAGTTCCTGTATGAGATGGGAGATGTGTCTGTTGGCAGTGTCTGAGTCAAGATCAGGAGGAAGCAATCCTGGGGATGTTGTGAAAGAATTAAATTGTGGTTAATTCCAGACTGCTTTCCCAAGAAGCGTGTTCAGCTTAGAGAAGAGGACACTGAGGAGTGATGTCATTGCTTCCTCATGAAAGGGGATGGAGAAGGAGGTGCTGATCTCTTCTCTCTGGTGTCTTGTTGGTAGAACTTGAGGGAATGGCTTAAACCTGCATCAGGGGAAGTTCATATTAGATATTAAGTTCTTCACTGAGAGGATAGTCAAGAACTGTAACAAGCTCCCCAGGGAAGTGGTCATGGGTCAACAGCCTCAAGTCTGTTGGTATTCAAGAAACATTTGGACAATGCTCTTAGATAGGTGGTTTAACTTTCAGCTTGCCCCATGTGGGGTGTCAAGAGTTAATGATCCTCATGGGTCCCTTCCAACACAGGATATTCTATGCTCTATAAGAAGAGGTTATGTATAAGGCTTTCTAGAACTGATTGATGGAAGTATCCTGGTCACAGACCACTCCTCTGTCTCCAGAAAGTAATACTGGTGAATATGCTAGAACATTCTTTTGATCATAATGTTGTGCTTGACCTGCTGCTCCTAAACTGGTGGTGAATGAAAACATATATGTTTGGGCTTCAGAAACCATGAAATGATTAAGCTCAGGATCTGAAGGGAGTCTGGGAAAGAAAGCAACAGAGTTAGGACTCTGGGCCTCACAAAAGGAGAATCTGGCTTATTTAGGGAATTGCTAGGCAGAACTCCTTGAGAAGCAATCATGAAGGGCAAGGCTGCCCAGGAAACCTGGTTGATTTTTTATTTATATTTTAAATAAAACTTAATATGTTTAATAAAAGACCTCAACAATTAATAATTCCATTGTGCACAAAAACTAGAAATTTTAGCAGAAAACCCACTTGACTAAGCAGGAACCTTGATGAACTAAAACACAAACAGAGAGCATAATAGAGGTGGAAACTAGGGTAGGTAAGAAATGAGTACACTAAAATCATTGATTGAGTAATCAGGAATTCTGTTCCCAGACCTCTGTGTGTACCATTATCACTTGTGAAGGACAGGGAAGCCAGCAGTGGGGCAGCAACAGTATCATACTTAGTATTACTTAGAGGAGCTAGGCATACTCATATCCATGGGATTCAGCACAAGTCTTATGAGGAGCGGCTGAGGGAACTGGGGTTGTTCAGTCTGGAGAAGAGGAGGCTGAGGGGAGACCTTATCGCTCTCTACAACTACCTGAAAAGGGGTTGTGGTGACGAGGGTGTTGGTCTCTTCTCCCAGGAAAACAGTGATAGGACGAGAGGAAATGGCCTCAAGTTGCGCCAGGGGAGGTTTAGATTGGATATTAGGAAAAATTTCTTTACTGATCGGTCAAGCATTGGAACAGGCTGCCCGGGGAGGTGGTGGAGTCACCATCTCTGGAAGTGTTCAAAAAACGTGTGCACGTGGTGCTTTGGGACATGTTTTAGGGGGCATGGTGGTATTGGGTTAACAGTTGGACTTGATGATCTTGAAGGTCTTTTCCAACCTTAATGATTCTGTGATTCTGTGTGATTCTGTGAGTAGTCATCAGTAGTCATCACCCAACAGTACTGAAAGACTCGGCTGATGTGACTGAGACTAACATTTGTCCTTTACAAAAACTGTGGTGACTAGAGAGAGCCCTGATGACAGGAATAATCTGAAATTATGCCCATCTTTTAAAAGCAGGTAGGAGAACCCGGGATTGTAGGCTGGTCAGTTTTATCTCAATTCCTGGAGATATAAAAACCCATAGACTCCTGGAATCCATTCCAGGATAGTCTATGTATTCCATAGATAGATTCAGAAGAATATCAGTTCAATGTGCCAAAAGCAGGTAAATCATGATTGACCAAATGATTGTCATGCTCAGTGCAATGATTGGCTATGTGAACAAGGGGATGGTGGTGTTTCTTGGCATCATAAAGGTTTCTGACCCTGTTTCCCACCATATTCTCTTTTGGAAAATGGACAGGTGCATGGACATGAGTTGTTTGGAGATCTGGGCCTAAAGTGTGTTGAACAATAGCTCGATATCCACCTTGCAGCTGGATGAGAGTTCCCTAGCCATCAGTAATGACGTTCACTGTCTTCAGCGACTTAGATGATGACAAAGAGTATACCCTCAGCAAATTCAAACAGCATTATATCAGAGAGTGGCTCACAGAATAAATGGCAGACCTTGGCAGTTATCAAGAGTGCTTCATAAACGTCTTGAGAAAACTCATAAATTTCAGTAAGGAAAAACATGATCTTGATACAGACTAAGGAATTAGTGGCTGAATTCAACCTGGGAGACACCAGTGGATGCCAAGCTGAGTATGAGCCAACAGTTCACTCATTACAAATGAGATGAACGGCTTACTACAGTAAGTGCAAGTACATCCTATTGTGCTTCAGTAAGAGTGTGGCCAGCAGACAGATGGAGGGCTTATCTGCTCAAGAGGCCTGGAAGACAAGGCCTGGAATATTTTGTCCTGTTTGGAGCCCAGAGTTAAAGGAAGAGGTGGAAAAATTGGAGACGGTTGAGAAGAGCCTTATCAAGATGATGGGGCCTGAACCATATGGATGAGAAACTGAGGGCACTGGACTTGCTTTTTTCTGGGGAAAAGGAGGCTAAGGGAGACTCTAGCAGGAGATTCAATTGCTTCAAGATTAGTTCCAAAGATGATAAAGTTTTTCTCAGTATTGTCAAGTTATATAACAAGGAACAATGGCAAGAAATTTTATTTTGAGAGGACCTGATATTAGGAAAAGATTTGTTGTTAGGAGGATAGTCTAAAACTCCTAAGGCGAAACAAAAAAAAAAAAGAAAAAAAAAATCATTTTTGAGTATCAGTCACTTTCACATAAACACCTATGCTTCACCTATAGACACCTTAAAGGAATGCATGAACTTTACCATTCTTCTTAGTCTTACTTTGACTAGAGAGATTCCAGGAACCCTTTCTTTTCAGAAAGAGGATCTGATTCTCCAGGCCTGCCATTTATGCCTGTGCAAAGTTGATGGATTTCTATAATAACAAAAGCATTCTTTTTACATGTAGTCTGGATAGACAGATATAAATGATACAGTAGGGAAGGCAATTGTGGCTCATTGCTTTAAAAAGAGCTCTCTACCTAAGGTACCATGCAAGAGATAGCCAGTCACCCACAGATACATCATATAATATGTCTCTAATTTACATTACATTTACATTAGATTAAAGGTCTGTATTTATAAACAGGTTTCTTTCATTGTAACTACCTTCATATTGCATGCGACATATTTAGTGCAAACACACGTAAAAAATGCAAAGGACTGAGATTCATATAGTCAAAGAGATATTTCAGTGAAGAAGAGGTGATAGGTGATGCCTTTATTTCCCATTTACTCTGCAGTATTTGGTGAACCTGATAGTAAAAAAATCCTTTACTTTAGTATGGTTAATATTTCAGTATGTCATTTTAACCGGCAGCCTCTCTGTAATCCCTTGTATTTTTAAAAAATATCTTTATAAATTGCTGTATTTTTACATATCATAGGTTTATATATTCCATTTCTAGAGATTGTCTGAGGCATGATTCTACTAGCAGTTGTTAAGACATATTTGAACAAGGAACCTGAATGTCAGATTTGAACATGTGATAAGATCAAACATACAAGTATGTAATTTTAGTATTTTTTTCTCTCTTTTTGTAGACCATGTATATGATGGATAGAATCACCAGAACCCCTGTTACAACTCATTAAAATGGGAGCATTCTTATTGTGTTTTTTTAACGGTTAAAAAGAGTATGTAAGTCCTTTGTCAAGGAAAGGATTTTATCCAGAATTACTAATGGGAACATGTTAATTTCTTGTAAACGAACCTACAAGAGTCAACAGGAGTAGGAGCCGTCACTCTTCAGAACTGAAAAAAACTTGCCAAGCATCTGATTAATAGCATCTTTGCATGTGTGAAATAATTCTACTTATTCTGGCAAGATCTGATTTCCGTAAGCAGCAAAAGCTGTGTCTAAACGGAGCCCATCAACCACAGGGTCTGAGTCTTCTAGTTGTTCAGAAAAATTTATTTATTTTTTTATGTAATCTGTAACAAAACTCTGTTCCAAGACATTACAACACAGAAATGAGGGAGTGTTGGTATGTGTTTGGGTCTTAGTTTTGAAAAGAATTAGTGTGAATAAGCCCAGAGACATGAGGTCTTGGGAGTCCTCCAGGGTCCATGGGACTGCTCAGCCTACTTTGACACCAGAATTTACTGGGAGCTTTGATCCACACTTTTCTGTGAGGGGCCATGATTGATAACTTCCCTCCCACACTGATTTTGCAGCTCAATGGCAGCCCAAAGCCCCTACCTCTTAGTGTAAGATGAAGTTCATTGTGCAAATCGTATTGCTTTTAATTCCCTATTCCAACTGCACTCAGCATTCATTGAGCTTCTGCCACAGAGAATCTTGCACATATGAGAAACTGTTGTAAATCCTTCCTCTTTACAGAAGGTTGACCCTGGCTGGATGCCAGGTGCCCAGCAAAGCTGCTCTATCACTCCCCTCCTCAAATGGACAGGGGAGATAAAATACAACAAAAGACTCATGGGACAAGATGAGGACAGGGAGAGATCATTCACCAATTACCATCACAGGCAAAACAGACTCAACGTGGGGAAATTTATTTAATTTATTACCAATCAAATTAGAGTAGAATAATGAGAAATAAACCCAAATCTTAAAAACACCTTTTCTCCACCCTTCCTTTCCTCCTGGGCTTAACTTTACTCATGAATTCTCTATTTCCTCCTCCCCAAGTGTCACAGGGGGACAGGGAATGGACGTTATGCTCAGTTTATCACATGTTTCTGCTACTCCTTCCTTCTCAGGGGGAGGACTCCTCACTTTCATCCCTTGCTCCAGTGTAGGGTCCCTCCCACAGGAGACAGTTCTCCATGAGCTTCTCCAATATAAGTCCTTCCCATAGACTGCAGTTCTTCACGAACTGCTTCAGCCTGGGTCCCTTCCATGGGGTGCAGTCCTTCAGGAACAGACTGCTCCAGCGTGGGTCCCCACAGGGTAACAAGTCCTGCCAGCAATGCTGCTCCAGCGTGGGCTCCTCTCTCCACAGGTTCACAGGTCCTGCCAGGTGCCTGCTCCAGTGTGGTCTTCCCACAGGGTCACAGCCTCTGTCAGACATCCACCTGCTCTGACATGGGGTCTTCCATGGGCTGCAGGTGGAGATCTGCTCCAGAGTGGAGTTCCATGGGCTGCAGGGGGACAGCCTGCCTCACCAAGGTCTTCACCAGGGGCTGCAGGGGAATCTCTGCTCTCGCTCTTGGAGCACCTCCTCCCCCTCCTTCTTCTCCAACCTTGGTGTCTGCAGAGCCTCTCACATATTCTCACTCCTCTCTTTGTCTGCCGTTGCACAGGTTGTTTTTTTCCTTCTTAGATATGTTATCACAGAGGCACTACCACCGTCACTGAGAGGCTCGGCCTTGGACAGTGGTGAGTCCTTCTTGGAGCCAGCTGGCATTGGCTCTGTTGGACACAGGGCAAGCTTCTAGCAACTTCTGACAGAAGCCACCCCTGCAGCCCCCCCACTACCAAAACCTTGCAATGCAAACTCAATATACTCTTTTATTATTTCTCATAAAGT
The DNA here is from genome assembly GCF_000687285.1 of Phaethon lepturus. NCBI lineage: Eukaryota > Metazoa > Chordata > Aves > Phaethontiformes > Phaethontidae > Phaethon > Phaethon lepturus. The sequence goes on along the minus strand of NW_010564245.1, from coordinate 3,737 downwards.
TCCTTGTCTCACATAAAGCAGACTATTGCCTGCAGGAAAGCAGCTGTCCCTAGCTCCCAGGTCATGTTGAGCTCTGTAGCAGTTGACCTTCTGTTAAGCTTGTATCTATATCCTGCCTTTTGCCCCCGTGTTGCACACTGAGCCTGCACAGACATGCTGTGCTTGTCCAGCTTACTTTATAGGCAATCAGGTCATGGAGGAATGTGAGGGAACATGTCTTATGGAAATAAATATTATAATAGAACCTGTTTATTATTTTGATTTAACTTTTCCTCATGGCTGATTTATTTCATATTCTTGCAGGATATGACCAAGCAAGAGAATAAAAGTGTCACATTGTATAGGGCTATTATATTTTATAAGAATATTACAAATATTAACCATCAGAGTGAACCTGCAGCTTAATTCAGTCTTTATTTTCTAGACAGTCAAGTACAAAAGTGTCAGGGAATTGCTATAAGATACGGTCTTCTCTGACAAAGTGGAACTTCCACAAACTACTCATTAGAAAATGCAGTATTTAGTCTGAAGGACAGGGAGGCTTCACTAGTGTTGTTTGGGAATAAGAAGGTATGTAAACTGTTATATAAGGTTTACCTAAGTAATATTCTTTTAGTAATATACAGCGTTTATTTTGGGCCAAGTTCTATAATGATCTGTTCAATTAAGCTATTTTTATTTAACTTTAATTTTATACTAGTTTTGGTTTGGTGGTTTGGGGCAGGGGGGGTGCTACAGTAATAAGATTTGCACTTGCTAAACTAGACCAATATTTGACCAGCTCTAGGAAGTGACAGACAGAAGAAAATATCATCCTTTCAGATTCCTATTACAGGCAACTATGGTGTACACTGTGCATGATGAATGCATACTTCGCTTTATCAATCAGTCCTTGCAAACAAATTTGCTTACATTCTTCAGTGAGCTGCTTTTACAAGGGGGCTCAATTCTGAGAGGGTTATGTGTCAAAATAAGATATAGTCCAGTAAAAACAGCTTTGTAGGAGCAGCTCAGGATAACAAGTAGCTGCGCAGTCTATTATCGTATCACTGTTCTTTGTGTACCTGTCTCTTTCTCTCTCTCTCTGATCTACTTTACATTTTAATAAAATTAATTATAGTTGTTTACACCTTGTGCAATTATATATGAAGTTGTTAGCTGAACAGATTTTTTTCCACAACATTAGAGTTTACAGATTCTAAGGACTTTTACTTTTTGGTAGTAAATACATTTGCACTTAGACTTATTCTGGGAGTTTTTCAAATACATTAAATAACTAAACCAAGGCAAGGAGGCCATACAATACTGAATGATAAAAAATGGTGCTATCAAAATAAAGTGTAATTACTATATTCACAAGAGAACAACAGACTACATCCACTTATTAAGCCTACACTCATTTCCATTTTGCAGTCAGTGGGAGTTTTGTTAATGACTTCTAAAGAAATTGGATCAGCCTTGTAATGAGCACAGAACACATATTTGAGTAAAGATGATCACGTTTTATAAAAAATCTTATAATTTCTTTTGTTTTGAAGAATAAATTGCAATACCAGCAAACATTCAAAAGTAAGAACCATAGCTTAGCCAATGATGTATATATAGAACCAAAAGCCTATATTTAAAATGTTTTACCACATGTAAAGTTTGAAGATCCAGTTTTAGTCTTTCCTGGTCCTATGTGATCCCCACTGATACTCAACATGCAGCACTCACATCATACATCAAAAAGGATGTTTTACTTTTGGGAGATATAAGATTGCCTGTAGAAAATTACACATTCATAATCTAAATGTTTTTATTAAATTCACCTTTGTATTTTACCTTAATTATAAAAATTATAAAATAGACTAATTACTGATGAAAACACCTTATTTTCTTATTGTTTAAGCTGTTCTACAGCTAAATTTTTCTTTTCTATATCTACTGATTAATGAGTCTTTTTCTGAATATTGATCTGAATTTCTGGATGGATAGTATCACATATTTTGTAAATGGTTCTGAAAAGCCTTGCTTATCCTTTTGATTAGAATTTTTATCTGCCTGCACTTGATATTCCGCTCCCTGGTTGTTTATTTGTGAAGCTTAATACAACATCATTCAAGATAAAATTGAGGAGACTAAAAAAAATAATTAAGCCAATTAAAGTTGCTTTTCAAAATTTAGCTAGGATCTATATCAATGTAATCTGCTATTTGTTCAAAACAGCCATAAGTTTTATAAAATAACAATACAGTAATATCTGTCCCTTTAATTTGCATTATAAAAATGATATGATAAAATATTTACAGGTTAATCTGATGAAATGTAAAGATCTGCATCTAAGGTAGACAACAGAGTTTCCCCATATAGTCAATTAAAGTAACAGGCATCTCTAGAACATCACTGGCCTCAATATGAGGTTAGTGCTTGTTCTTGTAGGGGACTTCAATCTGCCGGATATCTGCTGGAAGCATAACACAACAGAGAGGAAACAGTCTAGGAGGTTCCTGGAGTGTGTGGAGGATAACTTCCTGACACAGCTGGTGAGTGAGCCCACCAGGGGAGGTTCCCCGCTTGACCTGCTGTTTACAAACAGAGAAGGACTGGTGAGAGATGTGGTGGTCGGAGGCCGTCTTGGGCTTAGTGACCATGACATGACATAATTCTCAGTTCTGAGCCAAGTAAGGAGAGGGGTCAGCAAAACTGCTACCATGGACTTCCGGAGGTCAGACTTCAGCCTGTTCAGGTCACTACTTGAGAGAGTCCCTTGGGAGACAGTCCTGAAGGACAAAGGGGTCCAGGAAGCCTAGACATTCTTTAACAAGGAAATCTTAAAGGCACAGGAGCAGATGGTCCCCATGTGCCGTAAGACAAGCTGGCGAGGAAGATGACCGGCCTGGCTGAACAGGGAGATTTTGCTGGGACTCAGGGAAAAGAGGAGAATTTATCACCTTTGGAAAAAAAGGGTAGGCAACTCAATAGGAGTACAAGGATCTTGTTAGGTCAAGCAGAGACAAAATTAGAAAGGTAAAAGCCCAGCTAGAACTCAATCTGGCCACGGTCGTAAAGGTTAACAAAAAATGTTACTACAAATATATTAACAACAAAAAGAGAGACAGGGAGAATCTCCATCCTTTATTGAATGTGGTGAGGAACATTGTCACCAAGGATGAGGACAAGGCTGAGGTACTTAATGCCTTCTTTGCCTCGGTCTTTCATAGCCAGACCAGGTATCTGCAGGATATTCGGCCCCCTAGCTGGAAGATGGGGATGGAGAGCACAATGTACTCCTCATAATCCGAGCTCCAAAAACCACTCTCCATCATTTATCAGCAGTCCTGGTTAACAGGGGAGGTCCCAGATGACTGGAGGCTTGCCAATGTGACACCCTTCTATAAGAAGGGCTGGAAGGAGGATCTGAGGAACTACAGGCCTCTCAGCCTGACCTGCGTACTGGGGAACATCATGAATCAGTTGATCTTGAGGGGATTCACAAGGCATGTGCAGGACAACCAAGGGACAACACAGCCAGCACGGGTTCATGAAAGACAGGTTCTGCTTGACCAACCTGATCTCTTTCTATGACCAGGTGACCAACCTAGTGGATGAGGGAAAGACTGTGGATGTTGTCTACCTGGACTTCAGTAAAGCTTTTGACAGTGTCTCCCACAGCATTCTCCTGGAGAAACTGGCGGCTCCTGGCTTAGACAGATTTACTTTTCATTGGGTAAAGAACTGGCTGGATGGCAGAGCCC
>NW_010564244.1:68089-86191 GCF_000687285.1 Phaethon lepturus | reverse complement strand
GTTTCCAGGGGGTCCTATTGACTAAGTCCTTCAACAGCTGGAATTTTGCTTTCCTAAAAATCAGGGTCCTGACTTCACTCTTCACCTGCCCCATAGCCCTCAGGACTGCGAAATCCACCAGTGCATGATCACTGCAGCCCAGGCTGCCTCCAATCTTGACTTCACCAATTAGCTCACATGCACTGGTGACCAACAGGTCCAGTATGGCATCCCCTCTGGTAGGGCTGTCGGTTACCTGGCACAGGAAGTTATCCTCCATGCACTCCAGGAGTCTTTTGGATTGCCTATAGCTTGCTGTGCTACTTTTCCAGCAGATACCAGGGTGGTTGAAGTCCCCCAACAGGACAAGAGTCTGCTGAAATTGAGTTCTGTTTGTTACCTGTTCTCTCCCTTACCCAAAGCAGCTTATGTGGTTAAAAACCACATATTTAGAAAACCAAAAATCCACACTGGCACCCAAGAAAAACGATGTCCGTTGTTTGGTTAAGTGTCTTGATAGCTTTAGGCTCAACATGAGCCAAGCAGGCATAGAAGTGCTTATGGAGGCAACTGGAACCGGGGAGAAATGTACGTTCTCAATACCGTACCAAGCCAAGCTGAAAGTTCAGCTGCTCCCTGTTCCTTAGGGTGAGGGGAGCTCGCTCAGTTCCCTCCCAAATTTTCCCAGTTACTTTCTTACCTCTCCCGCTGTGTGCCTGGGTGTTGGGCTTTACATGAGGAACAGCCCGCTGTCACCAGCACAACTCATTAGGCCACCCTCAGAGTCCCATGGGAACAGCATAGCAGTTGACAGAGGTGTGTTGGGTGTGAACCACGTTAATTGTCCAGGTGGACCACAAGCTATGCATATAACCTTCTCAAAAAGAATAAGAGGAGAGTTGCAGAAGTTCATTCCTGTGTGAATTAGAATGGACGGTACAACTGAAGGAAAGCTGGGGTGATGTGTTACAGTTTTTTGGATTTCTTTTTAGCATCCTGGAAGGATAGAAGCAGTTTTGAGCCCTCCTTTTGTTTCTTTTTGTTTTGATTAAGTAGTAAATTGTGGTTCCAAAAAAAGCCGTAAGACAGGAACTTCCTTTTTCAGTGTCCGTTGCACTTGGACGGTGGCTTGATCTCTGCTGAGTGATCTGGAAAACAACCAAGTATTTTATTAGTGCAAACAAAAGCCTATGAAATGGGTTAAAGTCCTTTGTAAAGCCTGCCTAACTTCTGAAATTACTGGTTAAACTTCTTTGTCAAATGCAGCAGTGTGTAATTTTGTATCTTCTATTGTGTAGAAGAGGAAAGAATGAAACAGTTTTCATTTAGCCAATATTAAAGACACCTTTGTTGATTTTTTCTTCAAAAGTTGTATTGCATTTAGATCTTATTCCTTAACAGTTCACATTATTACTTCCCTTATGCACTGTATTGCAACATTTTAACCTACCATCAAATTTTCCATCTGTATTACGAAGTCATTTTCAAGTTCTTCAGCTTCTTTACTCTTGACTAAAACAATATTCTGAATTGTTGCAAGTGTCTTGTTTATCTGTATTTTCTGGCATAATATAAATGCCAGTGTTAAGTAATGTGGTAGACTAGATGGTCTGTATTATGTGGAAATTGGTCTGTTATCCCGTGCTGTTCTGGTTTTTGTCTCCCCCCCGGCCCGTTGCTTGTACAGTTTCTGGTACAGATTATTGTTACTTTAATGTGGTGCTCCAGGATTGAGAATTCCTTGTGAAAATCTCTCCTCTTCAGGGCCATATTGGTTTGTGTCAATAGATTATCGTAATAATAAATTGGGATTTAAGTGCAGGGTTTGCTTGAGTTTTAAGGCCGTTTTCCTGAGAACATAAGGCATAAGTGACTGGTTTCTTCCTTTTTCCGCCTTCCGCCATCCTCCACTGCTTAGAACCGAGATGCCTCAGTTGGATGCTACATTGGTGTAGACTTTTGATTCAGCTAAGCTGGTGTAAAAGGTAGCTACATTGAAAAGTGTGGTCCCATTCCTTTCCCCGGCTTCCCCAACCCCTGGTTATAAATATGGCCTAACCAACTGCTCCTTTATGGACAGGCTTATTTTATCAGCCTTCTGGAAGCGACAGTGAGGGAGAGGATGTTTCCCTGGGGAGAGAGACAAGAGACATGCTTTTTCCTTGTTTTAATTCTGTCCCTGAAAAACCTTTAATGGGAACTCTGGATAAAATTTATTTAAAAAGAAAGGGGCGTGTGGGGAAGAAAGCTCTCAAGAAATACTCAGTTTGGACATAAAATCCTCAACCTAAGTGGACAGAAAAACTCCTGTTATTTTCACCGAATTTGGTATTACACCTGCAGGCCCACTGGTAAACATAAGCTCTTAGCTGTGCAGTCCTTCTGACATTGCATCAGTTTACATGGACTGAGGATCTGGAGTCTAAATCTGTCTTGACTACTCAGATGGGGTCAATAGTGATCAGCCTATACATCCTCTACAGTACTTGTACCAACATGAGACAAAAGTAATTTCTGAGGATACGTTTGTCATATCTGCTGTGTCAAAACTTAGGAGAGATCAAGCACAATGAAGCAAAGGCTCTGTTTACAAGGCTCACTTTCAACCTACTTTGCATATGTCTACGCAGAGAAAATGTGGTGAAGATCAGACTGAATGATAGAACAAAAGTGTTGAGTTCAAATTTTTTTTTTCTTCCACCATTGTCAAAATTACAGAACTTCAGAACAGCTTTTGATAATACAGCAGAAATGTGAATCGCAATCAGAAATACTCAGGCAGTGCCTTTTGCAGTTGTTTCTGGCAGAGTCACCAGCAACTTCTGTTGTCTCTTGCTGTTCCACCTTTTGAAAAGTTACATCTTCTGTCTCTGTGAAAGCTGTGAGGTGGATAGAATGTATGTTTGCTAAGGAAACTGTCATTATGAATCTGTGTTGTCTTGGAAAGAAGATTAGTCTTAATAGGCTGATACAAAAATCCATCAAAAACAGACCAAAACAATGGTAATATGGTTCAGGGAAGATTTGCCTAAATCACGTTATCTACTTAAAATAAAAAGTCAACAAAACATCCTCATAGGGAGGCTGTTACAGGTGGGATAAAATATCATACAATTAGTAGAGAAACTGTTTCAGTTTTTTTCCATCAATGCTTGTGAAAGAGAGAAAATTGTTAGTTTCAAGGACATGCAAACCTGAGATGATTTTTTTTTTAAGCCAGCTGCTTGGCTAACAGCTGGAAGCAGCTTTACATTTTACAGGTGATTGCAAAAATTTCTTTTTTTATGATGAGAACTAATGAAATAGCCAGATCTTATATTTCCATGGGATAGCTATACTTCCTACCCAGCCAGAGAAGCTGCAGTACTCAAACTGGCATAATCATGATCCAAAATTGCTGCTATGAATTATTGGTAATAAGACAGCAAAGTACTATTATTTAAAAGAAAATAAATACAGAAGCCGTGTATTTGTGATACTGTATGCATTTTTCAAATAAAAAATATCTAAATTATCTGCTGTACATACCATTTATATTGTAAACATATTTAAGAACACAGACTACAATGCATTAGGCCACAAATTATGAAACAGTTAATTCTGCTCTAGTAATTGTTTTCTTAATTTTGCAATCTTAGAATGCATAAAAAAGCTGTTGTTTTTTATTTAGTAAGTATTTTTAATTTACAATGCTTTAAAGTTTATTATATTTTAGATGCCTTTAAGAAACAAAGGCAAATCACAAACTTCAGTGCTTTGAACTAGAATATTCTATATTTGAACACATCTGAAAACTGGGAAGTTCTGAGATTTAATGTGGAAGAACAGGAGGAAAGAGAGCATCTTACTATTATATTGCGTTCTTTGAACATCTCAGTGAAACATGGATAAAGACGTACAGATTGTCACTTATTTTCTTTGAAAATATTCCTTGAAAGAGGCAAGTAAAGAAAGTAAGTAGTTGTGCTTCAAAATGCTGCTAAGAAACTGGCTGGGAAGATGGAACACAGAGTAGGCTTAATGGGTCATTGTAGTTGTGTCAGAAGTTTAACAGTGGGTTGTCATAAGATTCTGTAGTAGGATCTCTGCTTGTTTATATTTAATAGTGATCTTTTAAAAAAATGCAGTGAGCAGAAAAGGTACAAAACTTGCAGAGAAACACTTAGTTATTTATTCCTTAAGACAGAAGAAAATAGAAACTTCAGAGGGACATATCTAAAGTGGGAGGCTAACTCCAGGAAGACTTGGCCTAATATAGGACTAAAGAAGCTCTCAAGGTTCCTCTGTCACACACTTTTCTTATTATTCTTCAGTCAAGCTTGGTGTATAATGAATCTGTAGGTAGTATGTGCTGGCTGGCATAGTGTCTTCCATGCGTTAGTACTGCTGTCCCTCAAATTTCAACTCGGATTGCTCTATCATTTTTAAGACGGGCTAGAATGAGAGGGAGTGCAGACGCTGCCTGGCTGCCTTCTCAGGCTAGTTCCATGTGAAAGGTGTCCAAGTGGACCTCCAATGTATACACATTGAATCTAGACCGAGCCATTGATGAAAGCCAGTACAAGAAGAACAAAGAGGATACAAAATAATAATAATTAAAAAATCATGTATCTGAAGGGAATACTGAAAAGATTTTAGAGAAGAAATGAATTATAGACATGATGAAATAATGACTGATGTAGTTGGAAATTTCTATTCTGGAATTGAATGAATAAGACAAGGGGACATCTAAAGAAATCAAAGGGTGTCAAATTCAAAACAAAAAGATAATAGCTTTTGATATAGCTTCCATTTATTCCTGAGAACTGTTTGCTAAAACGTATTTGAGTCCAAGGGAAAAAGAGATAATGACCGTTTAAAAGAATTGTAGGCATTTATAAGGATAATGGGAATAAACTGTATTTATAGGAATGGTATAGTTTTACAAACAATGTAAGTTCTCTTGCTTTAGAAGTAAGGAAACGTTTTGTGACATACCTGAAAATTGTAATTCATGGATTTTTATACCTCTTTCTGCATTGTTAGCCATTATTACTTACGGAATATTTCACTCAACTATTCATAAAATTACTTTTATACTGTGCAGACATTCAGAGATTCTAACTGTTGCCCTGTCAGGATATTAGGATAGCCATTGGAAAAGCAGTAAGAAAGTGGAGCTCTGGTCTGGTTCCTGCTGCGGTCCTTACTGTGAAGCACCTTTCTCTATTCTAGATCCATCTATGACATCCTTTAAAAAATATTTAGAGAACTGTGTAAAACAATCATTTGGGGAAAAAAAAAAACAACTCACAAAGTTTAGATGCTTTAAGTAAAGAATACTGATTTTCATTCCCCCTTTTTTTGTTTTGGGATTGTTGGCTCAAAACTCCCGCCAGTGTAAACAGATCTGTTATGTTGTAGTCTCCTCTCATTTCTTGGTTTTCTGGACAGATTTCACATTCAGTGGGCACTTTTGAGAAATACAGAAATGAGTTGAAACCTACTGTAAATGCAAAGGTAATTCTTATTTACCAGGCATAACATTTCATTGACATAGGTAATTTAAAAATAATTTTCAGCATACAAAAAGAATATCCTGCTGGGGCTTCTCTTAAAGGCGGTGATTGTGTGAAGATGTATTTGTGGTAGTGCAGTGCAACACCCTTTCACCAAGGAATTCAAAGATAGGGTTTTTTTCTTATATTAGCACAAGCAGGAAAACTTAATGGGGTAATAATGGGTATTTCAAACAATTTACTCTGTGTTTTGTGTTTTTCTGTTTTAATTTCTGAATACAAAGGATGATGGATTATTCTGTGTTCTTTAGAGAATCATCTATTTTTACTGTGGTTTTACTTGTGCATGTGTAGGCAATTAGCTTGAAAACCTGTTTTGTATATTTAAAAGTTTATACAAAACACAACTTACATCTTTGATTACTATTATTGAAAGTGAGTGTAACATTTTGTTTTCTTGTTTCTTTTCTTTGCATGTTGACAGTGCCTTTTGTTCCATTAGCTTTATTGGGTCCTGTATAGTCAGTTAGACTGGGGGGATGTTTTTAAAAATGACCTTTCTGGGCACAAACAGTGGAGCAGCACAAAAAACTTTTTAAGTACGTGAGAGGGAGAAAAAAGAAATTTAGACATATTGCTTATCTTATGTCCTTGTAGGAAGTGGAAAATTTTCCTTTAAAAATAAAGGTAAAAATAAATAAAAAATCTTACCATTAATTAAAAAATGTGTATTTTGTAATAACTATACAGTGTGAGAATATGTTTTCTCAAATGAACATGTAGTTTAAGATAGTGATGATAGTAAATGGAGTGGCTGCCCAAACTATGGGTCAGGATCCAGGACCTATTCTGGAATAATTACTCGGAAATGAGGGTTTTCTGAACTTGATTTAGTTCTACTTGATGTTTCTGCTGTTAAGAATCAGAGGAAATGTTTATTTCAAAGGTTTTTTTTCTCTTTCTGAAATGCTAGATTCAACAACCCTTTAGATGCTGTAAAGTAAAAGAAAAAATTAACAAGCATAGTATGTTCAATCAGCTTTGAAAGCAATGGGTAAAATTTGTCAAGCATTAGTGCCTTTAAGACACATGACAAATCAATGGTGTGCTTTTTTTTTCTCAGCTGACAGTTTAGATACCTATTGTGTTTATTGATTTTGTGGGGAAGTGCTGATGCTCTACATTTTTGGAAATCAGATTTCTTTTGATTTGCATTTCCACATAGAGATGTAGCTAGCTAACATTACAGGTTGAGCTCTAAGTCTTCTGGTAAAGTAATCCAAGCTGAAACAATCAGTGTCCCTCACTGATCTTTATTTTTCAGCTTGCTGTGAAACTTTGAGGAAGGAAACAGACTTGTTAACAATGGTGTGTTAAGATATTTTGTCCTTTCTTTCCGTCACCGGAAGTATTTGAAAACCGTGTGGACGTGGCACTTCAGGAGATGGTTTAGTGGCCATGGTGGTGTTGGGTTGGTGGTTGGACTTGGGGATCTTAAAGGTCTTTTCCAACTTTATATAGTGTAGTTCTATGGTTTTTCTCATCTTCAGTTTTACTGTGGCACAGTGGTCATCTTCAAGAAAGCATTGTTCCTCTTGTTATATTGTGTCATAGTTAAGGGTTCCCTGTTACTGTTTTGTTGGCCTAGTCCAGTTTGAAATGTCATCTTATAATTGAATAAGATGTATTAGCAGATTAGTGATTGATGCATGAAATGTTAAGGAGCACTCTTATGCATATCAATCATGCACAATTTTTTAAACAAAATAATAAAAGACATAATTGCAATTGTGTGAGCTTACTTTGGAGAAGACAGTGAATTCTTATAATAGAGTTGCACCTATTCCCAGCTTTTAAAAACTTATTTTGTTTTTCTATTTTCAAATTCCTTGTATGAAGTCTGGTACCAAATTAATTTATGTCATATTTGTTTTAGATTGTGGCAGATGATATTTAGGCCCCAGTGAAAGTAATACATCTCTCTAGATTCTTTTCAGTTAAAGTGTAATATGAAGAAAGTATTACTGCACTATTGTGTATTATAAATTACAAACCCAGTAGGGTAATGTAATACAAATAGGCCATATGCTTACATATGTTCAGGTTAGAAAGGGTGGGGGTAATACTAAATAAAATTTATTTCAGGATGAACCTGTATAGAAGTCACTTAGTGGGTCTGTTGTTGACCTGGCATTAACATCTCTATACTTCTGTAATTTTGTGTAATATTTTAATATTTAGCCAGCGTGAGAATTAGCTATGCTATGATCTTCTAACAACTTAGCTAAACTCGATGATCACATTTTCAAAGGTTTCATCCTTTTATGTGTTGATTTTTTTAAAGATTTTTTTAATACACTTAAATATTAGCTTGTCTTCCTACTATATGTACTTCATGTGTTCTTTGGATAGGCCTCGTATTCTTTGAAGACTCCAAAAAGAAAAATCCATTATACTGAGGCAATTTTTGATGGGTTATAATTACAGTTTGACTGTGTATTTCTATCTCTAAAGCACTTGCCCCCCCCTCCCCCAAGTTGTATGTGTCGTTGGTGTCTCTGTCCCCTGGCCGAGCCCTGCTGTGGTCCTCGCCCCCTCGCTAAGGCGCCGTACCTGCTCTGCCCCTCCCCAGGGAGGAGGGAGCTGCACAGCAGTGAGTTTTGGCAGCACCGGGACAGGGTTAGGGAGGGCGCTTGGGGAGGCTGTTGGAGCCTTTGGATGAAAACTGAGATACTCCAGCATCCCTGGCAATCCTCAGCAGTTAAAGAGGGTTTCTGTTGGTTGCAGGGTGATCGATGTGTGGTTTTACAGACCTTGTTTGGAGGTCAGTAAGGTCCTTGGTATATGTCCGGTTTTCACAGATACTCTTGTAATTCTGCTCTAATTGTACTGTGGCTTCACTTTGGAGGAGTAAAAACTCTTTGTAGGTTGGTGAGGTTAGGTGGGTAAATTGGTTTGGTGCTTGGGTTTTTTTAAATTGCCATGAGATCCTGAAACTGCTCTGCCCAATGTTTGTTGTACCTCAAATCAGTCTCCTTTACATCAGTTAGATAATGTGGAATGACTGTTTTGATCAAATCAACAAATTAAATACAGTACCATTGAAGTGATAAAATTGGTATCGTTTACGCATTTAGTTGATTGGCATAAAATGAATTCATGTAGTTCAAAAATGTGGTGTAACAAGCTGAAGAATTATGAAGAAAAACACACAATTGAAATTTTATTCACAATACATCTACATTCATAGAAAGAAATTTTTGTCTAGAGTTAGTTAGGTAAAGCGCATCAAGAGGAAAGGATGAGAATGGGAGTGTACTCTGTTCTTCTCTTAATGGGCGAAGTGAAGCCTTCTTCCACATCTGAATTTTCATAACCATGGTGAATTGTAAGCTCCCTAGTTTGCACAGCGTTCCCAGCTAGCTTTTATTCTCATCAGGGAGCAACTAAAAGACTAAAGCCAAAAAGTGACTACCTTCATTTCAGTATTTCTCAGATATAGTAGGTAAGGGGGTGAGGGAGTAAATGATTTTTAAAAGTATTAGTATCTCATGAGATGCACATTCAGAATTCGGCGTTTTTTAGGAAAAAGGTAAGAGAGGTGCAGAGAGCTTCTTTCTTGCTAGCTAGTTTGCTAGGTTTTCACCTAGTGTTGAGCCGCTAGTTGGCTGGATTTCCATACGGTTGGTTGTGAGAGAACCAGACAAAGGAGGAAGACTGAAGCTTGGCAGCTCCTTCGTATGAAGCTATCGGAGCTTAGGTTTCTCAGTCATCATCTCAGCTACACACTCCCAAAAGGGGAGAGAGAACACAAAATCAGACTGGCTGGCAATGATTGGAATTCGTCTGGGCATCCACTTCAGTTTGAAAAACTGAACAGGAAAAACTACACAAACATGAAAAATTGAAGTTTCAACTTTGCTCGGCAGCCTCAAATGGTATTTTCATACCTGTTAAGTCTTTTCAGCATCCTGGATGGAAAAGAGAGGGCAAAAGTAGTGATGCAGGCTAATCTTCTCCAGGGCACTTGAGTTAAGCAAAATCATCCAAATAATAATGGCCCAGATTCTTCTAAAATAATAATTACACATTTAAACAAAACCTAAGTTTTGCTTTTTTACTCTTATCCATGTTCAGGCACAACAAACTAAAGTGAGAGTAAGTAATTCATAAGAAATGGAGTATTCACTTACATTTACCTACTCAATTTACCTTTATAAATATAAGAAGAGAAAGAGGATATAATAATTTTTTCCGAATAAAACCATGATTTTGTATGCTTTGATCATTCTTTATCATGAGAACTTTGGATACAAGTCTCCCTGAGATGCAGTTAATTTGGCAAAAGATACAATTTCTTTTTTCTTCCAGCATCTTTAACTGCACATAGTAGTTGATCCCAACAAGCAGGTCATGGGTGGAGTTGGGATCCAGAAGGATCCATCTTTGAAGTCTGCTGTCCTTTCCCAAAGGAGATGGAGAACCATGTAGGCGGCAAGTGCGGTCCAAGTCCTGGCGTCCTTCCCTTCCCCTGCCTCCCAGGGGTGCAGGCTTGCGGCAGCGGCGTGCCCTGTGTGCCCTGCCTCGCAGCAGCAGCTCTCCCAGACCCGTCCCCTCTCGAGCAACGCTTTAGCGGTCTCGGGTGGTGTGCGCAGGAGCAGAAGATTTAGGCAGGGCTATTTATGTGGAGAGGGAGAGGAGGGGGAAGGACCTGCTTACACAGTGTGGAAGGGTGATCTTGGGTGGGGGTGCAGGGGAGGCGTTGAAAAGCAGCTGGAAACACTGGCAGGAGGGGAAGGGACCTTAAAAGTTGGATGTGAATGCAGTGACTGCTGAATTTGGACCACCCAAATACAGTGCATAACATACAAATTCCTTGAGTTAGTTACTAGTATTCTTTCAGCGTGCTCTTAAGTTAAAAACAATAGCAGTAAATTGTTAAATTATTGGAAAATACTAGGACCATCCACGTTCTTCAGGCAGAAAATTCTAAAATGGCTTTAGTTTATGGGAGTTCTTTAAATTTTAATTATATGTTGTATAAGGCAGTAATGAGAGGATGACTCAGTTTTGGTGTACTGCATTGTACTATTGTGTGCTAAATGAACCTCTGTACTTCAGCAGACTTGGATATATATGACTTCCCTATTAAAAGGAAACCCTGTAGTGTCTATTAAAGGTGGCACACAGTGGTCTCAGAGTTGAGGTGCGGAGTAGGAAGGGTCAGGGGAGGGGATTGGTAGTATTTGACTTGCTTCTAAATTATGTTTTGTCTGTATGTAGTGACAACGTTTTCTTTAACATGATATCCTTCCACGAGTCTTTGCAGTGGTTGCTTAGGTTTTGCAGTGAATGGAGATTAAAGGTCATGATTCAGGAGGAATTGCATAAAAACGTAATATAAAGCTATCAGCAATGTCATACAGAATCCTACAACACAGTGACTGCATGGCAGTATTACTAATGTACTTTATGGCAGCATTTCTTGCCTCTTGTTTTCCTTTGTATAAGTAAAAAAAAGTTGCATTAGGCACTTCTGATTAACCTTAGGTCATGAAGTTTGTTCATCAGCATGGAGACTGCAATTTGTAATTTTTTTCCCCCACAGTTGGAATGGGGTTTTTTGGGGGATATTTTTATAACATTTAAGTCAAAAGACACTGAGGTCATCTAGTCTGCGCTCCAGTGTATTACAAGTCATTACATTTCATCACTTACTGCTATATCCTGAGTTAGCTTGAGTTAGCCTAGGGTATTACCAGACTCTGGAGACTAAATTTTTGTTTGTCATTTAATGCTGAATAGCAGGGAGTTGATTAGAAAAAATATGCTCAGATGAAAATACTTGTTTTGTGTGTCATGTTCTGCATAACGTCTTGAGAGGATGCCATCTGCTTCTGAATAAATAAATAAACTGGATTCCTATTAAAAGAGCTTGCTTGCAGAAAAGCAGCTTATGTTTCAACCATGTACACATAGCCTAGCCCTGGTAATGTGCCCTCCAAACACTTCCTTCTGGCAACCTCTGCGCTTCCCACCAAGACCCATGCAGATTGTTATGCCTCCCTGATCGCCTGAGTGTGCTGACAATGAAAAACTGTGTAAGCTGGTTATTAAAACTTCTCTTGAAGTCATCCTGCTAAAGGACTTGCTGTCACTATTAGCAATTTCTCTTCCTAGGTTGAGAAGGGTGCTAAAGGAAGAATAGAGGTGGGCTCAGATGATTCCTTGCTAAACCTCTGCAGCATAAACTCTTCTCATGCATGTGAAAGTTGAGTTGGCATAAGGGGCTTTAGGAATATGAGAGAAGTACAGAGGGGTTTTTTTTGTTCTTCCTCTTCTTAACAAAAAAGGGTTGGGGTTGTTTTGTTTTGCTGTGGTCTTTTTGTGGGTTTTTTTTGTTTGGGTTCGGGTTTTTTGTTTTGTTTTGTTTTTGGGGGTTTTTTTTTGTTTGGGGTTTTTTTTGTTTTGCAATTGCCTGTAGAGTACCATATGACAAGAGAGATTTTTGAATTTTCTATGTGTCAAGCTGAGCCGTAGCCTGGAAAAATTCAATGTGAATAGATTTTTAAGATAGAAGGTCTCACAAACACATTGTGTTTTTTTTCTTGCATTGTCTATGAAGTTCTGCAAAAGTAAGGAAAATATTTTAGAGTTAAAATTTTTGGAAGTTGGTTTCAGGAACACCCTCAGGTTCCCTGTTCTGAACCCTTGCAAGGATGCGAAAAGTCCTGTCAAAAAGAATGGATTTTTCTCTGTAAAAAGTGTTTTGTTTGTTTTTCCTGTGTCTGGCTATATAGTGCCTTCTCCAGTTTCATTCTGTCTGTTGAATGCAGCAGCTTCAAAATCTTCAGTCTATGCTGCTTTTTTGAGGGGAAGGAAGAGTACAGCCACAGGTGTCTGGTAGGCAACCTAGCCCAAGCCATTCCCCCCATTTAGTACTGTGGTTAAACATTAAGTAGAAGTGCTTCCTACACCTGCTTGCACAATGTCTTTTTTCCCTTCTGTCTGTCCCTCTTATCACTCCATGGTTTTGGCTGCTTGTCCTGTCCATATCCTTTGCTTTATGCCAGCCCCCTTACAGGGGCTGAGCAGGGGCTGAAACCAGCAGGCATCGGGCAGAATAGGGTCTTTAAACTGGCACTGCTACTTACAGAAGCTTGCCCTACACATATTTTTGAAAGACTTTTTTTCGGCTTTTTTTCACTGCTAAAAATGTCTGGTAAAGTAGTGGAGAGTAGTAAAGAGCTGGTTTCTTCACTGAACAAAAGCCCTTATTATAATGAGTAGCGATGCAGAGGTAACTCTGAGGTCCCCTAATTAATGATCTCTTAGGTGCTTATAACTCCTACGCAATATACCAATCTGCTAACCCCCTCATAGGAAGCAGACAGTGTCACTAAGCAGCTTCTTCAAATACAGGCAGTATGTAATCTGTGAACATAAAAACCTCTGAACCGAGTTTTATACCCGTAGAAAGATTGCTTTATATCTCAACTAAGCTAATACGGAGTCATCTTCACTCTTCGCATTGGCAGCTGTGTCCCTGTGCATGCTAAGAATGGAAGTAACTGACTCGAAACTTTGCTTCAGCCAGGAAGTTTATAATTCAGAGCCAGCAAAATGTGGCCTGTGCCATTAGTTAGTATGACTTTTTGGAACTGCCTGATGAAGAAAGATGCCTTTTGACTTCATTAGACTAATGTGATAGTAGGTCACAGAAAGCTAGACGCTAAACAAAATTTAAAAGGTAGAATTTAACAGAAAAATATACCCCTATTCTTTACTCAGCTCTACAATAAGAATAATTACCAAGATCTAGCAGGTAGTCCAATGAATAGAATACACTGGGTTATATTTAGTTATTCCAAAAAATTGTGTGATTCAGTCTTGTGCTTAAAGTCTTATTTTTTTTCTTCTTCTCATCAGATGTTCAGATATCCTCTTGAAGGTTGCTCAGGGCTTGTTTAGAGTATCTCCAAGGATGGAGATTCCACACCTTTTGGGGATGCTTGTTCCAGTGCTTGACTACTGCATTGTGAACATTTTTTTTTTACCTAATAATGAATCTTAATTTCCCTCATTACAACTTGTTTCCATTGCCCCTCATCCTTTAGCGTGCACCTAATCTGGCTCTGCTTCTGTACAGCCACACATCAGGTAGTTAAACACAACACAAGTAAGATCATTAGCTCTCATTAGGTGCTTCTGTCTAATGTGTCAGGCCAGCCTTCGTAGAATGTGGGAACTAAAATCTGAATGGTTTTTGCTTTTCTTGTTGACTTGCGTCACTGGAAATCTGATTCTGGGGGAAGAGGGAATTTCTTAGTTCTGAGAATCTCCCATCTACCTCATCAAATAGTCAAATCAAGTTTGTAAACTGTATTCAACCTTGTTGTTGTTCAGTAATAGTTACTGTTTGAATAATTTTACTTATTTGGACCTGTAGCCTCGTTGTTACAAACTTGGAGAATTTGAGAGATCACTAGGGGTCCTCAAGTAGACGCTGTTACAGCTGGGAATGCTGTGGTCTGTGTTCATAGAATCATAGAGTCTCTGGGTTGAAAGGGACTTTTTCAGGTCATCTAGTCCAACCTCCCTGCAATGAGCAGGAGTTGCTTTAAGTCTCTTGGAAAGTTAAGGTCCCCATTGGCTCTGTCTTTAGTAGTATGGATTTCTATCAACAGCTTCAAACTAGCAACTTGGTATGTGTTTATAGTAAGCCTGTTACTCGAACACTTTTTCTTCATTTAGAAATACCTAACGTCTTAAGCTTAAGAGCTGTGTAGAATAGCATGTCACTGAAGCAATAAATATTGGCCTTTGATCAAATTACAATAGCATTGAAACCAGGACTATGTGTGTGGAAAGCAGAATTTTTTTTTTTAAACCTCAGGGATGTTGTTAGGGCTACAGCCTAGACTAAAAGAGATGCTGATCAGCTTAGTCCATCCTTGTACTGAGGAAGAATTGAGAAAGTGTTTTTTTTCCCTGACAGGGATTGTATAACTTGTTCTTAAAATACAGCTGTAATGGAGATTAAACCATCTCTAACTCACCTGTCATGCTGCTTTGATTAGAAAAGTCCTCTTCCTTTTCCTTCCCCTGTGTATTTTAATTGATACAGGTTAAGCTGATGCCATTCAGTAGTGATTCTTCCAATGACCAATTCATATTTGACTGGCACATACTGCAGAACAGCTGTCAGATCTCCGTACTTCCTTCTTCTTACAGACTGAAAAGACCCTATTCCTTTCATGTTTCTTTGTATGTCTTGTTTTTAAATCACTTCTTGTTATTGATCAACCATGGCTAGTCCAAAGTAATTCTCTTTAGGTACGGTACCCAAACCTGGATTTTTTCAGCAGATACTTCTCAAGTACTTACTAGACTGTATCATCTCTTTGCACATGTAAAGTTTCCTTACCAGTTTGCCTCAGAATTGGGCTTTGCCCTTCTTTCTGACATCACATTGTTAACTGTTGTATACTTAGTGATTGATTATAACCCAATTAACTTTTCTGTGTTCTGCTTCATAGCCTGTTATTCCACATTTTTAGTGCACGTTTTATTTTTCTTCCATACAAGTAAAAATTCACTTTTCTGTGTCTGCTGTCTTCCAAATTCAGCAATGTGATTTAGAAATGTGATCCTCCCCTTCTGAAAGCTTGCAGTCCTTTCTGTTTGATGTAATCTGTTCATTTCAGAAGTATAATGTCTCTTCCATTATCCAAGTCTTGAACAAAAATACTGACTAGAATTGGGCCCAAGGCAGACCTTTGTACTTGAAAAGTATTTTTAGTTTGATAGCGTACGAATAATAATGTTTCTGGATTTTTTTTCCAACTATTCATATGCCTTGCTTCTCTCATCTCTGAGTAGTTATTACCCCTAGACAATAATTTCTTATCTTGTTATGCCATCAGTGCCAAAAGCATTTACTCCATCTTTTTTATTTTTTCCCCTCCCTATCACTAAGTCATTTACTTGATTTCAAGCAACTTGTAGAGCAGGAGCCAAAATTTTTTTGAAAAAATAACAGCAGTGGTCCAAGTATATTTACAGGTGGAAGTGTAATACTTAAGTGTTGGGGTTGTTTTTGCTTCAGCTCTCCCCACCATCTATTCATACAACCTCTGCCCCAGTAACCCTCATGATCTGTCATAGCATACGTTTTTCCGCTTGTCTAGCTATGGTTATCTTCTGAGATTTCCTAACCTTGTTTTGCTGTTTCTCAAACTTAGAGGTGATGTTAGCACCCATGAGATTTTCTAGATCCTGCAGTCTTCCTTATTTTATCCTTGTGAAACTAAAAAGGTGCAGTGAGATTGCTGGGTTGTGGTTTTGGTTTTTCTGATTGGCACCAGAAAGGCCCAGCGTTCCACCGCCTCGGTGCGAGATCGGGCTGCGCTCGCTGTCCTACCTTCGTCTTCTGTAGGGAGGACTAGTGCCTGTGGGCTGTTAAGTTGTGGCCCCCTCTCCCAGAGGAGATCTTCTCTGCATGTCCTCTAGGTGGGCTGCCTGTGGTTGCACCCTCTGAACTGCCCCAGGTAAGATTTGCCCATCCCGCTATCAAGCGTGACCTTGGGCTGCTTTAATTTGTGACCGCCTTGCGTGTGCATCAGGTTTTGTAAATCAAAGTGTGCGCTGTTCCTGAATCAGTTACAAATTTGAAATGTTTTGCCTATCAGATTTTAAAGATCACTCTGGGGATTAGCAGCCCAAGTATGTGTGTAGATGTTTTCTTTACAATGTATTTGCTGCTCCGTCTGGTCTATTTGCAACACATCAAATTCACTTCTATCTTCCTTTTAAACAATTTTTCTCCACCTTTTTTTTTTTTTTTTTTTTTTTTGGTCTGATTTTCCTTTTGGTAGCATTAACTACATGTTTTGACCAAGGAACCTCTGTAATTATAGTTACTTTAAGTATTGATTCTGGAGGAGGAGTGATTTGCAGTGCATTTCTTTTCCATGGGAATCCTTCCCGGTGTTTATAGTGCACCGGCTCTTTTATTGCACAGTGACTTGCAGTTTCAGTAGTTGACACTGCTGAATCGGTTGCACTTTCTGTTTCATTTTTAGCTCCAGACTTTCCAAAAAGTTATGCACTACTTGTTTGAATAATTTGGGTTTATGCTTGTTCCTGCTCATACCACAGTCTCAGTGCTTTATTTTCCCACGTATTTCCCATTCTTTGGGTTGTGACTTTGTAGGAGAAAACATTTCTTATGTTTTGTATTTGTTTCAGGTAGTGATCCTCATCCTTTTTTTAAAACAGTGCCATAGTTATTTTAATCTCTTTTTCTCTGTCAAGGTAAATTATTTAAAAGTGCATAAGGGGTGAAGTCACTAATTATAAATTGGCAGAGCTTCAACTAAGTGAATTTCTGCTGAGAACTTTTCCTGTCTGGGCTCTGTCTTTCTGTTGCAGATATAAGAAGCAGCATGTGTTTCCTAAAAACCAACCTGTCTTTACATGCTTTTCACTTTCAGGCTGTTACAGTGATTTTTGCTGTAAGCAATGAAGCATTGAGACTTCCTTGAAAACCTTTGACTCTTACTGGTTTTAAACATACTCTAGAAAGCTGACAAATCTAGCCTGTGTTGGGTTTTTCTTGTTTGCAAGGTAAATATGACCTTGACCTTTTTAAGAACCAACTTCACAGGGTCACCACTCAGAAGGATTAGAATATTTTAGTTAAATTTAATGACAAATTATCTGTGTTTAAGAAAAGTAGTTAGTAGGTTTTGTCCTGTACTTTTCATTTTCTTTTCATCAAGATACCAATGAAGACCACCTGATTTCAAATGTTTGTGCAACAGCGTGACAAAGAAAAATGCACATCTCCAAATTTAAATACAGTCTGCAGTTCGTGGGTTATCACAGTATATTTACAAGGATCTTCTTAGTTCTCGAAGAGGTAACATTTTGCCAGAAGAAAGAGGCAATATACCTTCAAGAACAATAAATCTTTCTAAGGGGTAGCAGTTGCTGTAGTCTGGAAAGTCTGGAGTGTAGAGTAATAACTTTGATACCAGACAGTGACGGGAAAGGTATCCTGGCTCACTGTGCCAAGGAGAAACTTAGTGTACAGACTGACCAGAAATACTTAATTTAGGGCCTTTTGCGGTTGCACGCGGTTGCACGCAATTGCAGCTTTGCTTTTGCTTTTGCCAGTGGCAAATCATAACTACTGCTGTGTGACGGCTGTAGTGGGGTAGCTCCCTCCTAGCGCACCTGTGAGGGAATGGCATAACCTAATTCTCAAATGCGGATTTTCTAAGGAGAAGTCTTTGTATATTTATTTGATAGTGTAATTTGTGGTGATGTGTACACAGAGCACTGGAAGTGTGTTATGGATGATGCGGAGAATGAACTTCAGTGTGGCTAACATGAAGTATGTCTAATATTACCTGCCCCATAAAACTCCCAACACTGATGCCCAATTCTGTAACCACTCTGGTGTGTCAGAGACTCCTGCCTTGTAAATTCACAGATCAGCATCGCTACTTAGGTAATACATATCCAAACTAGTTGGGAATTTTTGTGGTCTATAAGTAATTAATAATTGGGGGTTGGCGTGTTATTATGTCTGAGTTAGACGAAATCCTTGTCAAGGTAC
>NW_010564244.1:33028-68077 GCF_000687285.1 Phaethon lepturus | reverse complement strand
CCCCCATTTTTTTATTGTCAGTACAACAGGCTTTTGCCCACAGGAGGTACTGGTCAGACTCTAGGCTCAAGTGTTTTCTTTTTTTGCCTAAATTAGAGAGAATTCATATTTTGTTCCTGGAGTTTGCTGCTCTGAATTAATAACATGACTAAATCTAAGAGGTAATAATCTCCATAGCTCTACCTTAAATTTAAGACTCTACAGAATTTGATAAATTTGTTTTGTTTTGTTTTGTTTTGTTTTTCTGCATGTTATTAAAGGTCAGGATAATAAGATCCCCCGAAGACTGTCTCTGTAAGTAGATGGAAAATCTCTGCTTCTCAACTATTCTGCTGTCTGGTCATGGCAGAGACCTAAGCTCAGTGTGAAGTCATTAAGGCAGCTCTTTAGGCTGGTAGGACATGCTGCAAAAGTACTAGGTTGAGCTAAATCCTTAAGTTTTACGAAGACAGTTATGCTTGGTGAAGAGTAATTTTGTTTGTGAACATTAAAGGGTTCTTGCTGCCTCTTCTTCTAGTCTTCTCATGGTTTTCTCATGTGATTCTTGCAAAATTCAGCCTGGTGGGAGAAAGACTCAGCAGCAAATCATTGAATGATTTGTGGCCTACGAAATGTAGAGTGTTTTAAAAAGGGATTCTGACCACTATTTTTGAGAGCATCTCGTCAATGCTTTCTCATGATACATCTGAAATTACTTTTCTGGACCTAGTTCCAGTATGTAATATAAATAAAATAGATGGTTCCAGCTGGGAGGTAGAGCTGTCTTGTTTGTATTACAGAATATAAAGTTGGTAATTTTATAAACTTCTTCCAGTGACCTGCAATAATGGGTGATTAATTGTGGCATTCCTGAGATTCAGATTTTTGGCTTAAAAGAAGCAAATGCCAAGGCCATGGTGCTCTTTCAGTATCACATAGCTTATCTTCTGTTATGGGGACATATGGATTTGTTCTTTCTTACAGAGGTTTTTGCTCATTTCCAGTATAAGCATTTATTAAATTCACTGGCAGGTGTTTGATTTTCTTATAATTAAAGTTGGCATAATTCTGGTCGTTAATTGCTTTATAACTGTTTGGATAGTTTACCATACGCTGATCTTTCCGTGAAGGAGCTAGTATATCTTCAAAACTCTATTTTGTGTTTTTAATAAAAAGTTGCATTTCACTTGTGAAGACATGCAGATGTGTTTTAAGGGCTTTTGGGAATATTTTTTTTTCTTTAAAGTCAGTTTATTTTTTTACAGTAGAGGTAGATACCACGATACTGTCCTATGCTATTGCTACTAAAACAAAAAAGCCCTTACCCAGCACCTCAACACTAAGTTCAGATTTATACTTTTTATTTCTCTGTATGTTATCTTTACTCTTTCTGTCCTCTTGTTTTAGCTTTTCAGTGCAAATCCCGTAGAAGGTTTTGGTTTTTTTGATACTAACAGGTTTCTTAGCTTATTGGTTGCTTTATTGGTTGCTTTCCTGGTTCTTACCCTCACTGTGTAACACAATTTTTCAGTTCCTGTGAGGTGAAAAGGCATAGGGAACAGTAGCAATAAAAATTACATCCACAAAAAACTTGTTACTCTTTAATTTCTAGCTTACTTGAAAGGTTTTAAACAGTAAAATCTGTAAGATGACAAGGAGCATTTAATAAGATCACCACAGGCTTCAGTGAGTAGAAATTCAGTAAAATGTCTCCTACTTTGAAAGCTTATTCTCCCAAATCTACTCAAGTTTGCTCAGCAGAAGATACTTGGATTTCACCTGATGATTGCTGTTCCACAGCCTCCTTTTTTTGCCAGTTAATTTTAGCATGAAGTCCTACAGAAGGATGTTCTTCACTTTGCTTGTTTGGTCTTGGTTCCATCTTTAAAATATTTAGATTTCTGTAGGATGTCGGTATTTGTGGCTGGTTTAGGGACTATGTCTGGTTTTTTCCTCCTACAACTATTGTTAGACATTTTAAATTGTGAAACAGATTAACAGCTAAAAGACAAATATTTTAAAGTTTAGAGGGTATTTATTTTCTTTGTCTGTGTATCTTTCTCTCAAAACATTGTACATTGTTATAAACCAAAGGAATTCCATAGACAAACACTCCGACCAAATGTGTTTGCCTGAAATACCCTCGATTCTGTTACATTAATTTTATTGCAGTTGTTACAAGCACACCAGAAGTAATATTTCATCTATTCTCCACTGCTGTAGTGGTTAGGACTGCCGTAATGTTGATGCTGCCATGATGTTGATATTCTTACTCTCTCATCTCATAAGGTTACGGTCTGGCTAGTGCGTTCCAAGTTGCACTGGCCTTCTTTGCTCTAAGTTTCATGTTGATGTTCATGGACTACTCTTAAATGGGGGGGGCGTTAATTATTATTTTATTTATTTATGAAACTTCAGCACTTGGAACTTTCAACAGGGATGCGAATACTTGCTTTGAATGACTGATTTTCACAATATGTCAGGTTTGGGATAAATGTATATTTGCAGAGAAATGTCTTGTGTGCTTCTGGTGATTTATGTCTGAATATACTTCACTTTTGCTATTTTGTAGTAATACTCAAGAGTATGTACTTTGTCACATTTTGTAAAAGAAAATAGGTCTTAATGTGGTTACATTGGTAAATTAACCAAGAAGTGAGTCTTCGCCAAGTGATAAAAGCAACTTTTGAAATATAGGTTATAGATGTAAATTAGATAAGCCAATGTTAAATTCTTTTAATGACATTTAATACTAAAATCCACACAGTAAAAGAATCAATTACACTGGCAAAAAAATTACAAAAACAGAATTAAACAATAATTGATTCTCTTGAATGATAAATGCAGCTTTCCTAAGCAGATGAGAAGAACGATTTTCTGTGCAAATTAACCTCTTTTACTATGATAGGGAAAGGAGCATCCTTTCCAGGAAGAAATTTTAAACCGAAAAAAAAAGAGTGCAGATGGAATTTTTGGTGTGTGTATGTTCACACAGGCTACCTTTCACTGGACAGCAATATCTAACAGGTAGATTTCCATTGAAAATGTAACAGGGAGTCATTGTTATATGCCACATTTGTGGGTGTTGGATTTGGTTTTAGCCATCTTACTTGAAGTATTTATGCTTTGGGACAGCGGTGAGACTTTTATTGGCTTGAGATTTTAGACTTTTGGGAAAAGGAGGGGCAAAAACCTCAGGCTCTCCACCTGTCGTGCAAACTCAAACACGTTACCAGAAGAATAAAGGAAAGGGAAAGTAAAGGAAAAAGTCAACAGCAGAAAGTTCTGTGGTGAATATGGGGCTTGCATCAGAGGGAATTGTAGGGAAGGCATGTCTGGGATGTCAGGGGTTCCCATATCCCGGGAAGGTCACACCTTGCTCAGCAGTTTGCTTTCTGAATACCTTAACGGTCAAAGAAAGCGAGCGATCACCTGCTCCTCACACGAGCCTTTGCGCAACGAGTTGCAGCTTAACGCGGCTTTGGCCGTTGTGTCAGAGAGGTGCTTTTGCCATCACCTTAAAATCCGCTCAGCCCTGGCCACCTTGTAACTCTTCCTTAAAATGTTTGACTGTGTGCACACTCGGCAAAAGCCGCTCCGTTTTTTTCTCCGTTGCATTCCCTGAAGATCACCGACGCTGAGCGTAGCCTGGCTTGGGAATGAAGGGACCCGCGCCTGCGGGTGTTCCCTACGGACGAAATGCTAGCAGCAGAGGAAGCAGTCTCCTCGGCGTAGAAGTATGGCACCCGCCAGCTAGACTTCTTTAAAAAGACTTCTTTTTTTTTTTTTTTTTTTTTTTTTTTTTTTTTTGGGGGGGTGCTTTGTTTTTAAAGGCCCAAACACACAGTAAGTCCTCTAGAGCTAGCAAAGAATGGTTGGCAACAAGATCATCTGCCTGTTTCCTCTCTACCCGTTACCCCACCTCTGCCCGTGGCTGCCTCTGGTGGCACGCCGCTAGGGACTTGCTGCTTCAACTCCCCGCCACACACACCCCTTCTTCCTTCTTGATGAATTTCATCAGCCGTTTCTACCTTGCTGTAACGTAACCCTGTGCCTCGCTGCAGCAGAGCGACGCCGTGCCCTTGCCGCATCCTTGCTGTGGCTGTTGGGCAAGGAACCCACCACCAGCAGCTGCAATCCGGCAGCGAGCCAGAAGCACTGCCAGGGTGGAAGACCCTCCTGCAACTCTTTTTCAGCTGCTGAGCGCTCATTTGGCTCATGGTGATGTTTCCCTGACAAAGTATTGCTTGATTTAGAGGGGGGACTGGGGGGGGGGAAGGAGGAACCTGAAGCCTGTCAAGAGGGAACTGGCTCTGCTTTGGCTGAGACTTACAGAAAACTTAGCTTCCCCTTCCCACCCAACCCCCCAATATGCTTTGGATGATCAGGTAACTTTTTCAGCATTTGGAAGTAATATAATAACAGTGGGCAATGCTGGACAAAACAGGCAGTCGCTAAACCATTGTAAGTCCAAGAAAGGGAAAAAAATCTCCTCCAAAAGTAACTGCTGTCATCCCCCCTCAATAAAAGCAGTACGCCAGGGAAACATGGTACTCTTGAACTCTTTATGTCCGCTCTTGCTATTGTTTTATCAGATATTCCTGGCTTCCCTACATCAGGAGAAAGGTGATTTTACTATGATCCGCACTTAAATGCCAATAATATCGGAGGAGTCAGGCTGGCTTTACTTCTCCTGCTGCAACTCTGCCAAATTCTAGCTTTAACACCAAGCACTGCAGAAGGTCATCTCAGAGAATGACTCCTAGAGTTGGCCATAAACTCCCTTGGGCAGTCCAAAAGGTATTGCACAGTTTATCCAATAATAGCACCCATATTTAATTTAGATAGTATTTTGGTTCTGCTGAAACCAAGGAGATTAGCAGTTTCCTCTGATGAATGACTGTTCATGTTCCTTACCCTTGGAGAAAAGGGAATTGTCATTTTTAATCTCGTCATTTAGAAGTTTCCTCTTACCACAGGCTATTTTTCTCATCGTTATTTTGAAACTGTTAGAAGGCTATCATTTCTCGTACCCGGTCATAGAATCCAGTCTCCTGGTTTGGAATTATTTTACAAATAATGTATAGAACAGGAGTAAATTTCTTATCAGAGAGGTCATTGCAGAAATGATCAGTTCAGAACGGAGACTGCAATCCATAGGAGTATTCTTACAAAGACCTTACATAGTGTGAAACCCTAAGCTTTATGGCAGAGGTACAGATACGTCTTGGAGCTGTGGTTGTGGCTTCCCAGACAAATATTTAGGCATTCCACAGAAGAGGATTTTTCCCCCCCAGGGTTCATTCAAGGACACAGGCAGATTGCTCCCCATCAGAACTGAAAGCAGCAGTTAGCTAAGAATCTGGCTGTCGTTGTCCACAGTTTGCTAATCTGCATCTGATACCATCGGTCCAGGTACCTTGTCTTTGTATTCCGGCCAGTTGAAGAGCAAGTGCCTTCGAGTCAGGACAAAAAGGCATAAATGCTACACAGTGTGATCACATATGCATCCCGGAATACTAGGAAATAGGGCTGGAGGAGACCTTTGTCATCTAATCCATCCTCCTCCCCCCAGACTGCTCTGCAGATGCTCTTGTTGATTCAGTCAAATGGTTTTCAGGTGCAGGGGACCCATCAGGGTCACTGGGAGACACCTGTGGCTCTGTGGTTAAAGAATGTGCCAGCTCGTAAAAAGGCTGGTAGCTGTTGTGTCACACTGTGCAGAAAGAAAAGCAAGGAACTGCAAAATGGAGGTAGGGGCTCTCTGGGGGTCATCTGGTGGTGCAGGAGCAGTTTTAGGTGGTGTGATAAAGTCAGAATGCCATCTGCTTTTGTATATGCCCTTGGGATGTCAGAAGTGTTGATAATGCTAGCTAGTCAAGGATGCAGGGGAAAAGAGATTTAATGAGGGAAATTTTCAGTGAAAATAGTTCACATGTCTTTGTGGAGATGCTTGGTTTTCTGTTGAGCCTTTTTTGCCTGTGAGGACTACAAAATGGGGGAATCTTGTTTAGCTTTCAGAGTCTGGGTTGGATTTGCTCGTTGAGGTATTTAGCCATATCAGAAAGGTAGAAGACACATCTTGGGCATATGATAAGGTGGAATCGCGGCGCAGGGCAGCCGACGTATGTTATTTTAAATGGACCATACTTCACCTTTTTTGCTTATGGGTCCTGGCTGTGTAGTATGACTGTACAGGGCAATCGGCACTAGCTCACTAGTGAGCCGGTGTGGGACAAATGCTTTGGGTTTTGTAGAGGAATCCTGACTGGGAGAGGGATTATTCTTCAGTGCTTTTGGAAGGAAAATAACTGAGAAGTTGTTGTTTCCAATTGCCTTGTGACCACTGACACGCAGAGTTTTTTAAGCTGCTAAAGCAGAGTGAAATCACTGACAGACCCTTTCAGAGAGTGATCTTGAAACAGCACAGGCCTGAATCCAAGCCATTGGTTTCTCCTCTACCGCATAAGGGAAACATCTTTCCAGTCTTAGAATGTAAGATTAAATCATTTCTGGCTTTCAGCTAAACACATGTGGGACTAAAATTATGATTAATTTTAAATCGACCTGTAGGATGTAGTGCTGGGTTTGTTCTGCTTCAATTTTAACCTTCCTCAAGGAGAATCTAGTGAGTTAAACGCTGTATTAGTGTTTGCAAGCTTTATTATGTTTCTTACCCTTGCTACAAGTAACCTGTATATTCAGATTCATACAGCAAAAGAATTAAAGCTACTGCATTAGCTCTGGTAATAAATGTTATAATTACGTTACTCCTGAAAGGATATGGGCAACATTTTTTTTAACAATAGAAATTGTAACAAAAGAAGAGCTTAGAACAAGGAAGAGCAGAATCCTATTTACAAATGAGTCCAACTTATTACATACACATCTGACTTTGTTTTGAAGCAGCATTTTTATTTTGGTTCAGAACAGTTTGAAAGTTGTTATATAGAATGTTTCAGGGTAAATCTGAAAACAAAAGAACAACCTGTTTAAGTTTTTTGTTGTGTCTCCAGTTCACCCTCTCAGCCAAAATCCATTATTTGCCCACTTCTTCTCTTGATTGCTTCCTACTTCATGGTCATCATCATATTTATTTTTCATGTTTTACAGGGAACATATATAAGCTAGATGAAAAGGAAGGGTGAATTTTAAACCTTAAACCTTAATGTTTTAAGCCTTAACTAGCCTGAAAGAAAGGGGAAGGCTTTGCTTGCCGGCCGGTACACGCACAGTGACGTGTCGGGAAAGACCTGTCTTTGGAAGGAGCAGTCATGAGAGGACCACCCGGGGTGGCACGGTGTGCGTCTTTCTCTGAAAACAAAGCTGTTTTTGTGGGCTGGTAATGACAGGTAACATCATGGCATGTAGAAGGAATGTGTTTTGACATGAAGTCTCCTATTTACTGTCACTATTAGTTTAGAAAAAACAACTTTCCCAACAGCTTTAGATGCTGTATTGGTTGCACTGTTTTCTGTGTCCTTCAAAAGGCTGACAATCAGCAACTGAACGATCCCAAATCTGCTTTTTGAGTACATATTGTGCTAATACAATTCTCAGAGATGTCCGGGGCACTCTCTAACAGCGTTTTCCAGGGGCTTACTGGAGCATTTGTTAGACTCATTTGTGGAGCCTCAGCTTGGATGTTAGTTTCCTTTCCTATTCCATGCAGTTTACTCTAGAATTTATTGTAGTCAAAACTCATGGGACTGTCCTGGACCCAGCAGGTGGGGAAGGCCCCGCTTGTGAAGAGGAGGTGATGAATAGTTGCGCTTCTCTGACTGTCCCTGTTCGTCCTTCATCCCCCGGCAGACTGTGGCAGCCTCAGCGGATGTGTGGCTGTACCTCCCACCTCCCACTCTAGCTCATGTCTCAGCGGGACGTCCTGTCTGCTTCTGATGCCCTTTTTTTTTTTTTTTTTTTTTCCCCCCTGTGACAACTTTTCTCATAGCTTTGCTCTCTAGGTTAAGCATTGATGAACCACAAATTGGTGGTAGCAATGAAGTTGTGCTGTATTTCACTTGCAGATACCAGCAACAGTTTTTCTCATGATTTTTCTGTTTGGGAAAATTTAAGGAGTTTACATCACAGGCTGTTTTCCACAGTATAAATAAACTAATCCACAGATCTGTTCTAAAGTACAAGTCAGCTCATGCTTGCAAAAGTAGTTCATGATCTCAATATTTATTGAAATATTGTAAGATAGATTCACAGCAGGTTGTTGTTTGGGATTTTTTTAAATGCTTTAGATTGTAGAGCATTGAAGAGTATGTAGCACTACAGTGATACCTGTTCTCTGATTATTTCGATTCTGACAGTTTCCTGTGCGGATAAATCAGTAGTGTTGGAGTTTATTTTGCAATACTGGGGCTTGATCTCATCATTAAAAGGTTTGCATGAGGAAATACCTACTCTTCTCTGTACCTGTTATTTGCTAGTCAGTATATGCTTTAAACTCGAGAGAAGTGTGTTGCCATTCTCTTTAGACGTGCTTTTCGTGTTACCCTCAGTTATCCTGTCCTCTCCTCCCACCGCCCCCTTCCCACACATTTTTGCTCCCTGCTTGGTCAGCAGCAGCACTCGGGAACTGATCAAGCTGAAAGCTAACCCAGTGCACCCTGCAAAAATGTTTGGCTTGCTCCTGCTGTTAAATTAATTTTGTCAGTTTTTGTGGTTTTTTTGGCATGTCTTCATTTGTTTATGTCAGACTCATGTCTCGCTACTTAGTCATAAGTTGATATTTCTGTCCAAATATGAGCCCAGAGTAGGAAAACACTAATACTTTTTCCTAGATACTCTGCTGTAGTTGAACTACATTTAATGTTTTTTGTAAATTTGGGTTAGGATTCCAGTTGTCTTACTTAAGACTGGGAAAGGAAAGTCAAAGTGGGGTAAAAACACTGATGGTGGTAAATAGTTTTAAACTGGAATGGAATTTGGTTTAACTTTGGGAGGTCTCATGGAATTGTTCATCAGATGTATCGGTAGAGGGAGGGAAGGCATTAAGGAACCCACCTGCCCTGTTTCTGGGTTAGACAGAAATACCTGTGATGAATGACTTGTTTCTGGTCTTGCAGACTGCACAGGGAAGAACCAGGGCAGTGAAGGGAAACCAATCTTAATTCTCATGTTAAGTAAACTAGATTGGTACTTAAGTACCAGTAAGTAACTCGGTATGCGCTGCTTCCTGAGATCACAGGGCATGTGATGTCGTAGAAGGTCCTTGGCTGATTTTCCTGAACTTGACAGCTAAATGGAGTGCCAGTCTGCTGGCAAGAACAGTCGAGCCCAAGGACAGACGTGCGGCAGACTTCTTCCTCCTTGTAGCAGGGGTGAACTTGGTTAATACATTTGCAGTGTTGGTCTGATTTGAGCCAGCATATCATCGTGCTGCTGCTTCCTCGTAGTCTCTCATCTAGTTTGGAAAAAAAGAAAAAACAACCAAACAAAAACCACCAAGCCCCACAAACACCGCATTCATTCTTTCAGAAATTTCAGTAAGCATATGATTTTAGGAATTAGTGAAAAAGGTGATCCCACTGCAGTACTTCTGTTAATTGTAATGATTCAAAAGAACACCTTGAAGATAAATTCCTTTGAGATCTCCATATTATTTTAACTGAGCTGGGGGAGGCAAATATCTGATGGTGTGGTATTTTCTGTGATGTAGCCATACTGGAAAAGTTACCTACCATAGTAATTAAAAATGGACAAGGTGTTTGGGTTTGTAAATCTCCAATATGTTGATGTATAGATAACAGAATAGAAAACTATAAATGATACCTTTGTTTCAGTTAACTGTTTACTTTATGGCAATGTAGTAGTGATATGGCAACATATGCTGAGATTGAACGGAGATGCAGAGTTTATTATAACTCTGTATATCAAACTCCCAATGACAGAGAATGTTACTGTTCTTATCATACAACAACCCTGAAATTTTTGTTGTTACTAACTTCCATTTTTTGGCATCAATAGAAACTTTTATGTTTTAGGATCTTATAAAGTAAAATTAATTCTAGATAGAAAATGTTTACTTTGTGATGTATTTCTGACTTTATATCACTAGGAATAATACTATGTATACAGCTTCAATGCTGAGGAAAATATGGTTGCTCCTGTGAGATATTACTTTAAAATCCTAAAATTTACGTTAGATTTAAGTGTGCATGCTAGGGAGGCTTTTGACACATGTTTTGTTATGGTATGAAACTGCAAAATATTGGTAAAATATATGGCAAGTAATGAGTGAAATCTTGTAAGATGATGAAATTTCTCTGCAGTATCCAGTATGGCTCTCTTGAGTATTGCTTTGGATCCCCAGTAGGTTTTAATTGGAAGGGCGCTTTTGAAACATGACTTTGAGATGTCTTGTTTATAAACAGAAATAAACTGCAGGGGTTTAAGGCTTCTCTTTTTCCCCAACTCTTTTTCTGACACTACATCAATACAAGTTTTATTACTCAAGGTACCTTCCAAATTTGCTAGTCTTTAAGCAAGCAAGTCTTGGAGTAATTTCACTTACTATAATACATTTCCTATATAGACGATCACATGTGTCTGTTTCTCTTTTTTTTTTACTGTAAGTCAGCAATCTTGCCATGTTCAAGCCTTTTAGTCTGTCATTTGTTATACGTACAATCTATTCATACTCTTAAAAATCTTTTCTGGTTTCTTATGGCATGCTGGTTTCCCCACTAATATTTTAATTGACTCTGTAACTTACATGACATTTCATTCTTTTATTTTTGGTCTTTTCTGTCTCTCTCTCTTTTTAATCACTGGAAAAATAATTTGTGTTTAGCATCTGTAACTATGACAACTTTAGAGTTTTACTTTGCATTTCTAATACCCGTTCTTTATCTGTTTTAGCATCTCCCTGTATTCTTCCCAGTGTTCTTTACTTCCTATTTTCTTGTAAGTATAGCATATTCTATTTTTCCCCTCAGTTCCTATTGACCTGTTTAACCATGTGGAGTTAACTGAAGCTACATCTCACTCCTGAAGAAAATAATTCAATTACTGTATAAATTTAGTTGCATTTATACACACTCTCCTTATGACTGGGGTGTCTTGCTATTTGTCTAAAACGTATTTAATGCCATATCTTTTTACATAAAGCACTTATCTAAAATTGTGCAACATTCATCTTGGTAGAAATTAAATTTCAATTCCATTTGCTGATATTGTCCTGGGTTTATTTTCTTTATTCTGTCTGTTTAGTGGTTGGGATCTGACTTGAGCAGGTGGCTCCCTGGCAGGCTTCAGGAAACAACCAGTTGTGTAATTCATCTATCATTTTGTCTCATCTATGACATGTTTTAAATGGTTTTCAAATTAAAATTGAGCTTACAATTGTAACTAGTTATGCACTAGTCCCATTATTTGTGTGTATGTGATCTTCGCTTTACTTAGTAGTAAGCCTTCTGTCTTTTATGTAGTAACTTCCTCTGATATTTTTTGCTTCTATGTGTGTTCTTAATGGATTGTTTCCTAAGGCAAGATTCAATATTTTAGGAGTCTGCTGTATCTAAAGATGTTCAGAGCCTGTCACCCATGAACCACCTCTTAGTAAACGTAAGTCCGAGCACAGCTTTATGAACTTCCCGCTGAATATCTGAGGCTCCAGTGCTGGACTTGGAATTGCAACAATTACCAAGCCCAAAATTCAAGTGGAGATTTGTATTTATTTTTTTTCCCCGGCTTTCTCAAATTACCAGGTTGTGGACCCAAGCCCTTCCTTGCACTTGCAGTGATAATATTTTTAAAAGTCTACAGATCGACTCTTGAACTATGATCACACCAATATGACTGCTCGGAAGTGCTCCTACCTCCATCTCCACGTGGTTAAAAAAAAAAAAAAAAAAAAAAAACAAAACAAAAAACCAACAAACCAACTTTCCTATTGCCAGCTATACAAGCTACAAAATTCTCTCTGAGGCCACTGCACACCTTGATTTAAAGCACAAGATATGATATGCTTTGTTCTTGGGTTTGTGTAGCAACAGGCATTATTGTACCTAACTAAGCCTCCCTTGTTTTTGGCATGGTTGATAGTAGTTGCTAAGTCCTGCTCTCTGAGATAGATCTTCACTGGTTTGTCTTTTTTAAACTTGTTCTGAAATTTGCCTTAAACCACATTGTTTTTTCCTGTTAGTTGGGTTTGGTTTTTTCCTCTGCCACATCTGTGACTTCCTAATTTCTTCAATTTTTTTTTCTTCAAACTTTCAGCCTCTTAATATTAGTCTTCATAATCTCTTAGAAGCTGTGCTTTCATATTAATATATTGATGCTGCTGAAACAATATGTCCCACTTAAATATCATAGTGCTTATTCCGTTACTTCCTTAGCTGTCTTTTCTGACTAGCAATAGTATCCATATTGCTACTTGTACTTTAATCTAGATACATATAATTTCTGGAAAGAAGAAAAAAAATCCAGTACTTTATAAAAGCAGATTTTTACAGGGGAAGGCAGGTTTTGGGGATTAGGACCACCTGTGACTAATAATCCTGGCTTCTATACTGACTTGCTCTGTAGCCTGAAGGAAGCCACTCTGCACCGCTTTCTGTGTACGGCAGCATGTGTTAACTACTTAATTAGTGCTTTATGGAGTTACCAGTTTAGGTTTTTTGTCTGTGAGATTTTTCCCTTTGATACACTGTTCTACTTCATTGACTGTTGTCTTATTTACGGAAGCCTAAGGTCATAAAGCGAAGCTGATTGCTTTCCTCGGCAATATGAAGAGTGCGCACGCAAACGCTACCCGTGCACGCGCGATCCATCCTGCCGTGTAAGGGCAGCTCCCTGCCTCCAGTTCCTCTCAGCTGCTGGCTGAGACTGGAGCGTTGCCTTCTCTGTTTGCTGCTTTCAACTGTGGTTATTTTCTTGTGATTTACCCTGGGCATGTTTTTTTATTTGCTTGTTTACCACTATATTCTCGATTTTCAAAATTTGATGAAGACAGGTTCTTATGGTGGATGTTTTCCCAAGACTTATGGCCACGTTCAAGATCTTTGCTATCTCTGCAAGTCCCACAACTTGGCGAACCATACCATTTCTACTGGGGTCAAGCTGCTTATGATGTGAAGACAAATGCCTCCTGTGTTTTCTAGTAGTTGCCTGCAGTGATACAGGACAAAGTCTAACTGAGGGAGGATATCATATAAGTTTTCCTCATGCAAAGCATCTGATCCAAGTCTTTTACTTTCAGTAGTCTCCTACTGTTGACTTTAGGACTTTCTCTGGCTGTTCTTTTTTGTTTTGTTGTTGTTTGTTTTTTTAAAAATTATTATTTAATATAGGAAGAAAAAAGAATTGTGGATATTCTCCATGAGTTCTCCAGTTCAGGCATGTCTTCACAGACCCAGTGATCCTAGCTAGTGTTGCTAAAACAAACAGGAGAGATCAAGTTCAGCTTGAGAGCACAGGTTGTATTTACTTACTGTTTCCATCATGCCTTATTTCAGCTGTTGCCAGTAGATCATATTTGGGATTTATTCCTCTCCAACAATATAAAAGGACAAATTTGGCAAGGTCTTACACTATTCTGAATCGCTTTTTTAGTTCAGAGAAGATGCTCTGAACCTGATGCAGCATGGGATATGCAAAGATACCTTTCATCATCCTGCTTTTAATGGAGGCTTATTTTCCCAGAATATTGGGAAAACTGGAGGAGAGATTGCCTCTAGAACAACTTGTAAGTGCCTCTTTACATGTGATGTAAATAGCACTTCCATGCTTTGCCTAAAAGAAAGCAGGGTCTTTAAGAAAGCTACTTGGCTCAAATCCTTGACTCTCCAGTGGAGACTACTTTCCGTTGAGTATCTCTGAATCAAAAGAAAGAACCTGCTTGGCACACGCATTTCTGAATGCATGTACTCAATGGTACCCAAAAGTGAAGGTACCTCAAGTGAAGACTCAAGAGTCTCTTCCTTTGTGCTTCCCCTTCCCACCCCAGCCAGTTATTTCTGTCAAGGTCAGTAATTTCTGGTAAGGGGGTGCTGCTGCCGAACAGGTTGCCCGTGTTAGTAGCAGCCAGCAACATTCTGTATCGCAGGCTACCCAAGTATAGGGTATAGCTGGCCGTGCTAAGGCACCCAGCTGTGTGCACCTGTGTACCAGAAGATGGCCTCTGTGCCGCAAGCTCCTACGGCTTCAGGTCATCTATTCATTGGCCACCTCTTCATGAACCTGTTGCTGAATGTCCCACAGGAGGTCAAGACATCTTCTATTAATGACAGATGTCGGGGAGCAGCTGGAAAGGCACGTAGCTCCTTGAGAGGTAGATGGGTAAAAACAGAGATGCTTCTTCAAAGCAGGGATGCTCACTCTGGATACTCTCCTGTAAAGCTCAATGCATACACATCAGTGTCCTGAACCTCTGACAGGCCTCTAGCCCCGTTGGCGTGCTGCTTCTTGGCATTTCAGTGCCGGGTGCTTCTGCAGGCAGCTGTGAATGGAGCCCTTGCAAACTCTGGTATTTGAAGCTTCATCTACGTGATAAGAATGAAATGTCAATACTTACTGACATATTTTCAAAAAGAAGGTAGATGAAAGTATTCTGCCAACATAGCAGTGCTATACCCATCTATCTAAATCTCATTAATAATTTAGATAAAATGTTTTAGAAAGTTTTTGTGTCGTTACAAGAATTAGGTCATGCGTACATGGCATGTATATGTTTGTGTCTATACAGGAAACTGCCTGGGATGTCTTTTGGCAGTGTCTGTTCCAGGCTAGCCTTACATTAGGGCACTCTTATTCCACAGGAAGAGAACCATTTTTTAGATCGCTTTGGGGATTGGATTAAATTGCAATGAAGTGCTCTTAATATAGAATGTGTTCACCTTAGGATTTAGTGTGAAATAGCTGGGTATACTTCAAGTTTAAACCTTAGCCTATTTTGCGATAGCTTTCCTCTATAAATGAGCCCCGAGAGATGTCCTTACTTAGCTCTCAAATTTGAGAGCATTGCGAATGAATGCTGTGGTATCATAACCTGCAGCTCCAAGAATATCAAAGGATGAAGTAGGCAAGTTCTTCCTTATGAAATATTTCCAGTGTTAGAAGGCCTCAAAAAGGAGTCTGTGACCTGGGGAAGGTTTTTCATATTTGTATTTATTTGTGAGAAAAAGAAAGACGACTAACTCTTTGATTCTCCCACCAAATACTTTGGTGCATGCTACTGTGAAACATGGCTGGGATTTTTTGACTGGAGTAATATCAGAGGGGCTTGGGAATTTTTTTTTTCTTTTTCTTTTTTTTTTTTTTCCTTACAGCCACCTTGAATAAGAGCTAAAACAGTGAGAATGATCACGTGCACTGTTTTCTGTTTGTCAGTAGTATCCAGATTATAGATTCAGTGGAAGGAAAAATCACTCTGAAATGAGTCTTAAACTGAACTGGAAGGGGAGAAGAGAGCAATTGTAATTTATCTTGATGCCATGGCAAAGGAAAAAAAGGATTTGCTCATCTGAGGAATGTTTATTTATATATTTCCACTGAAATAATAAGAAAGGATATGTATTTGGAAAGCCTTTTGCAGTTGTTAGGAGGGGGGCATTTTTTTCCACTGTAAGACAGCATGTAGAATTTTTACTTAATACCTTATGCATAAAAGGTATAACCTTATGCATGTTTGGTCAAGCATTGGAACAGGCTGCCCGGGGAGGTGGTGGAGTCACCATCACTGGAGGTGTTCAAAAAACGTGTGGACGTGGCACTTCAGGACATGGTTTAGTGGGCGTGGTGGTGTTGGGTTGATGGTTGGACTTGATGATCTTAGAGGTCTTTTCCAACCTTAATGATTCTGTGATTCCGTGAAAAATGCTGAGGTCCTTTTTAAAGGTAGCAAAACTTAACGGAGAGCTTTGTTGCCAAATTGAATATTATTAATGTTAGCCTTGTTTTTATGGGCATGGTCTTAACAAGTGTTAGGTCTTGTATTTTGTTATTCCCATCTTTTTACAGTATGTAAAGTTTCTTTTATTTCTGCTTATATGACTTAAAATAGTCAGACTAAAGTAAACCTATTTAACTTGAGGGTGGAGAAAATGGGGTTTCTGCTGTAACGATTGCCCACTTTCAGTAGTAGAATTTTATCTTCTGATTTGTTGTATTTTTGGTTGGCATTACAAGCTTATCTTTACCTAGGTGCTTATGCTCTGAGAAGGGAAGACATTCCAAAACAAAAATAATTAAATAGCCTGTAGCATATGTCCAATGCAACCAGTAATGCTGCAGTCTTCCTAACAGTATTGTTGTAAACATGAAAATATATTTGAT
This sequence comes from Phaethon lepturus, assembly GCF_000687285.1. NCBI lineage: Eukaryota > Metazoa > Chordata > Aves > Phaethontiformes > Phaethontidae > Phaethon > Phaethon lepturus. The sequence continues at coordinate 51,811 of NW_010564244.1, read as the reverse complement.
GGATGCTGTAAGTAATCAAAGAAACAGAAGGAAAAAAAATTGCTACTATAGACGGTATTACTCTAGATGTGACATGGCAGCCAAGATAAAAATTGGTGTAGGATTGAAAAACTCTTAATCGAGTAGGGAGATATTACCAAGGAGATGTCTGTGTGTGTTTCTCTTCTCATGTTAATTTTGTCCACAACAACAGTGTCCTGTAAGAAAGATAGATTTTTATAGGAGCAATGTTTCAAAGTGGCATTTAAAATTAAGACCTATACAAAATATAAGGAAAAGAGGAATTAAGGGCATGAGAAAGTGGCGTGCTTTTTTTTTTTTTTTTTTCTTAAGGAATTGAAGATAGATATTGACAACCACCCCTGCCAGTAAACAGTCCGCTGCAGGACTGTTTACTGCTGAGTTGTAGTCACCTATGGCTGATGTTTCAGCAAGTACTGCCACAACAATTTGCCTGTTAGTCTGCTTAAAACTGACGTTCTTGGTGTATGGAAGGGTGACACGGGCAAAAACAACAGAAGGTGGCTGGAGAATAGCCAGTGGTTCCCTATGTAACTAATTCCTGGAAACAGAATCAAGAAGTGGTTCACTTTATTTGAAAAGATAAAGTTAGTGGACACACACACACACACACGCACGCATGCACCAGAAAGCGTTTTGAGGAGGTTCCCCTGCGGCTGGTGTTGAGCGGCGGTGACCAGCAGCCCCTAACTCGAAGTACAACCATTTCCCCACCCTTTTCCCCTCCCGGGTGCCTTTGGGGATGCCTGTTCTAATGCTGGGGTACGTGCAGGTCATTACTGGTAGCACAGCTGGTTTGGGTGCTGCATCAATATAACGACATATCCGGGAAGGGTGTAAGTAAAGTGTATCTTTCTTTCAGAAATGACCTATAGCTTCTGAACACTCTTTCAGAAACACCAAGCAAAACAGTATTTTAGGTGAAATGTACAATAAATTCAGGATTTTTTTTCTTTCTGCAAATATTTATAGTGATGTTTCAAAAGAAGCTGGAGCATTTTTTTGATTCCAAAATGTAAGTACTGTAAATACATAGACAAAAAATGGGCACATATCTGTCTTTTTTTAGAACCCTCATTTTAAATTTCTATAATCTGTGCCAATACACTGCAATTCTAAGAAATATTTGCTGTGTAATTGTTGAAGCAGACGTGGAAAAATTACTGAAAACTGTTAAATATTATGTTTGCATTGCAGTATCACTGTCTAGGGTTGGTGTCTCTTGTGAAATATTTGATGTAGTGCAGAGTTAAGACTGGAAAAGCTTAACAGTGTTTACAGTTAGAGCTTGCTAGTACATATGAACGTGTAGCAAAACACTACTGTTTGTAGGCAAAAAAAGAGAACATGAGGCAAACTGCACTGGACAACTGGTATGAAGTCTTGCGGATTATATACAGGGGACTATAAAGCAGTGAGAGTATAGAAGGGACTTTGGAAAAAATACAACTTGTAGCACTGATTTAATTTTTTATTTATTTTTTTCCCCTCAGTCTGTTTTGAAGATAATATTTTTCCCTCTCTGGTACTTGAGTTGTAATCAGCTACAGTTACAGTGTTCTTTTTGCAGTTAACACTTTAAGAAATTGTTGGTGTTTGTTCATTTGCTTACTCAGGGGGGATGCTTCTTATTAACCATTCTGTCGCTTAGCGTAGGTGAGGATGTGGTTGGCGCGTGAGGGCACAGGAAAGGCGTGAGGGTCCCTGAAGCTCCTTGGGAGCACGGCTGACATACATGAAAATACTGAGTGATTTCATGATTAAACTGAGAGATTGCTTTCGGCGCAGATGAATGCCAAGCAACGAGGAGAGGACAAAACAGACTTTTACGCAAAACGATGCGTATAGCAAAACATAGAACCCTGCCTGGACAGTGACAGGTTCCTGACTGCGTGTTACTGCTCAGGAAAAGGGCATTGGGTTTGTTTTGGGTAGTTTTCTGCAAACACCTGCTTAGTGCTAGTTTAAAAAAAAAAATAAATAGCTAGAAATAATTGTGGAAAAGAAATAGAGGATGAAAGGGAAGGCTCGAATATGCCACGTTATAAGTCCCCATCTTGAATGCTCTATGCCATCTTGTTCCAAGATTTAGTACAAGAGGAAGAGGCATGGAGAAGGTGTGGGCTGGCTTCTGGAAGAAGAAAGGGTAAATAAGATTGGGACTAATCAATCTGGAGAAGGGATGTGATGAAGGGGATGAAGAAAGTAAAGATGTATGTTGCAGAACTTAAATGCAAAAAGATACTTTGGAAGACAAAACCAGAGTGGTTTCAATAGTAAATTGGACACTCCCATGAGGAGTACGGATTTAATTATATGGGTTTGGGTGCATCCTCTGGTTCTGGGCATGCAAATTTTAGGAATCCCTAAATTTCTTGTTGCTGGAGTTGGGGAAAATACCCAGACAGCATTGTTCACAGCTCCCCATCTTCTACTTGTTCCTTAGATAGCTGTGCTAAGCCTTTCAGAAACAGCATACTCGGTCAGACAAACCTTTGAATTGACTACTGGCTCTAGTACGTACCTGCTGGAAAAGAAGTGTGCGGAAGAGGCTTGGCTATCGCTAGAGCACCTCTTCGGATGCGTCCCCAGGGTTGTTGCAGGGAGGGGAGTGTTTGTGCTCAAGGCTGGCTGTGTAAGCTAAACTGAACTTCTCCCTCTCAGGAGAGGTGGCTTTTTTCTCTCTTTTGCCAGTGAAATGGGGATGGTGATACCTTGCTGTTCTTCTCCTTTTCCAACTTCTGTATTTTGTGTCTGTCTTCCTTTTGAATAAGACCAGTTCCTTTCTTATCTGTTGCCCATAGCTGCTTTTTTTTTTCCCCTCTAAGAGCAGCTGCATGAAAATGGTGACTGTTATCAGGTTTTGATCAGCAGCTGTAAAACCAAGGACTCCTCTTAATTTCCTTCTGCATCTGTATGGTGAAGCTTTGCAGCAGTAGTATGCCCTCACCTCTGAGAAGATCACATTACATTAATTAACAGTTTGCAGTCGGAAGGGTTTTTTGTAACTATAAGAGCTCTTTGTTTACCTCTTAAACAAACATAGTTCTGCATTAGTTGACATCCAGGGTAAATTGTCTTTTTTCCAAGCCCTTGTTGGTTTTGGAAGGCTCAGTTTGAAGGGAGCGGGCTGTGGTGTTTTGTTTGTCTTCGATACACTATCTCCATTAACTTATTAAAATGCAGAACTGCTTTTGGTGTGTTAGGAAATCTATATTTTAAAATTGTAAAATATAACTGTAATTAACCTGAAAATAAGTAACCTCAATGCAAAATTTTCATGTGAGGAAATCAATGGCCATACAGTTGCCATCTCTGGTACTTTTTTTAATTTTCATCCTCATTTGCTGCAACACGTCTGCAAGACTGTCCAGTGATGTAACCTTTGCCTGTTATTTTTTTATATATATATAAAAAAAATAACGTACTGCTTTACATCTCTGAGTTGTCTCTTCACTTTTGAGGACTGAACGCCAAAAGAAAATGCTATGCTTTAAGGTGTAGAAGGTCACAAACTTACAGCGATAATGACAAACACTAACGAACGTATTTTAACTCTGTCGGTGCTGTTTTCTGATCCCTACCAGCTGCCAAATCTCCCTGCGCAGAGGTGCGGTTTCTAAAGCCAATGGGGTTTTGATTCCAGTCTAAGGATCCTAAAAGTGTGTTTACAAGGTTGGATGTAGGAGACATCTTGCACTGAACTGCAGCTGTCCCTTGTTTGTGGTTTGAAACTGCAACTTTTGAGGAGTGCAGGGAGAGTTTATATCAAAACTCAGGAGGTTTCTTGCCAATTCAATAAGCATGAAAAGTGGCGTGTGGTGGTTACGGCTTGGTGGGTCTTGCCGAAAGTTTTGTGGCTCTTGCATTTCACAAGTAATTTTCTGGTATTTGAGTACGTCTTTGGAAGTATGAGTCGTGGGAAAAGATCTACTTAAAGCTCTTACACAAGTTTACTGACTTCTTTTGGCTTAGTCTAGTCTATTGTACTCTCTTGGGTCTCCACTTTTTTCACTATGGCTAGAAAAAAAGCCATAAAATCTTATATCAGTCTTTAGAAATCAGAGGTGATTTCAGTTGTTTTAATTTACCTTTCCTATGGAAAAACAAACCACTGTGGCCAGGGATACCATTTCGTCTTCTGTTGCTAATGAAATATGGGGCAACAGTGATGTTCCTGCAAATTCCCTTTGAAGGGACCTCTTTAAAAGGAATTTAATCAACATAGTGTGGTTTACAAGGAAAAAGTATCAAAAGTGTCCCTTATCAATTTTGTATTTGGTATGCATCACATTTGCATTTATTCTGCTGAAACAAAAAAAAAGGTATTTGATAAGCCATGAAACATTTATGAATAAATGTGAAACTTCTGTGACAATATAAAACATCAGTTTTCAATTTCATTTTGTTCACTTCTGTTGTCTCTGAGAGTGATCACAAACTGAATTCAGTTTCTTACTCTTCACTTTAAGCACTTGAAAAATCTTGCCATCTTTAACTTCTTCACAAAAAGTGATATGGAAAGAGGATTAAATCATTAATACAAGAAGACAGACTTTAAAAAGTAAAAAAACATTATTGTGTAGCTCCTTTCACAGACAACTTGCCTCATTAATCATAACAGATTTATAATCAAAGATTGATTTATTTTAAAATATTTGATATAAAGACTTCACCTATATCTGAAGGCAGTTTTTGAAATACAAGTAGAAAAGTGTATAATATTCTAAATTTTAATTTTTTTAGTCTTTCTCTTAATATCTCTTATACTTCATACAGGTCAAAGTAAGCAATGTTCAAATATAGTTAAAATGTGGAGATATAGGATATTCCAGTTATTTAGGTGAGCCTGTTTAGTGTCTTCAATGGCCCCACAAGTGTTTGAAGTATCTTGGTTTTAAAAAAAACAAATAAAATCATAGCATTGGGTATTATTAGAACTGTAAAGATAGAGCTTCTTCAGAAAGATAATGACGAATTAAGCAAGATCCATCAATGGCATTTAAATAACAACTTACTTGTATGTGTTTAAGACAGCACACGCATGGATGTTCTGAAGGACTTGTTTGTGAGAGAAGGGCTGAGCGTTTCCAGCCGACTGTAACGAAGTCTCAGACCTCAGTTTTCAGGAAAAAGCTTTCAAAACTTTCCTATCTTGGCCTATAACACATTTTTCCAACACTGTAACCCTGCTGTTGCCTCCCCCCACACATACTCCATTACTTTAATCTGACAAATTTTATGGACATTTTGTATGGAGACTTTAACATACAGAGGGATTATAGATCCAAGATGTTATCTTATTTTTCTCTTCCAAATGCTAATTATTTGGTGTTATGTTGCTAATGTGGAGTACAGAAAAACCTGTTCCTTCTGTGTCATGAGGAATGGCCTGTTTACTTTCATACCTTCAAATTATGTTTAGTTAAGTGACTGGGAACAAGACCAGAAAGAAATAATGCTCTATTTGCCAATTCTAATAGCAAAAATTGTTTAGACTTGAGAAATATCTCATTGTCTATGAATCCATTAAAATATCCATCACTGCATGGGTCTTGTTTCCTCTCACAGAAATACAGTCTGTATTTCTTCATTTCCATTTTCCTTTTAAAGTCTATTATTCTTTATATGATCTTGTCACTTGAAGTTCTTTATTTGGCTTATTGTAAGTGTAATTTTCTTCTGTATGTTAACTTCTCCTGGTGTTTGAAACAAAAGGTTTCTGCTTTCTCTTTGCAATCTTGATGCTGTTAGATGACTTAAAAGATGTTGGAAAGGGAGAAAGCAGAGCGTTAACCCACTGAAGTGCATTGGTATTAGGAAAGTTAAATAAACCTTTCCCATCCTTCTAAAAATAAGTATATGATGATTGATCTGTTTGGCTTGTTTAAAATGTATTTTGTCACAACTGTAAAATGAATTTATTGGATCCCTTTGTCACTTTAATTTTGCTCTGTGCACAGTGTCTATATCTGTAACATTTCAGTAACTTCCAGGGGACTGAGTTTCACATTTACTGTGTGTTCTTAATATGACTAGCGTGTTTTCATGCTAATAGGGATTTTGAAACTGCTGAGCTAATAAAACGTAATTAAGAGAATGTTATTGTTTAAACTATTTCCAGGTACATCCACCTTCATGGAGGCATTAGCAGCCAATGGTACAACCAACATACAGACATCTGTAACAGGAGTGACAGCCAGCAAACGAAGGTTTATTGATGACAGGAGAGATCAACCTTTTGATAAAAGGCTACGTTTCAGCGTGAGACAAACGGAGAGTGCATACCGGTACAGAGACATTGTTGTCAGGAAACAAGATGGATTCACTCACATTTTGCTCTCAACAAAATCATCTGAAAATAATTCACTAAATCCAGAGGTCAGAACAATTCTGATTTTGGGCGGGGGGGGAAGGGTGCTTGGGGGAATTTTAAGTCATTGCCTCATTTATGCCTCTTATTCAGGCACACATGTACACAAAACAAGGCTCAGGCTGTTGTTTGCAAGATGTTAAACATACAACTGACTTCAAGTGTACTTAAGTTGTGTTCAAGGACTATCTTATCTGAACATGTAGATATACTGTCTTCTGTAAGACGTGTCGATTTACAAAGTGCAACTTGAAACAAGCTTTAGCCCGAATTAAAGTTCTTTTTTTCTGAACTGGTTGCATATGCCATCTGCTGTCCAAATTACAGAAATGCTGAATGAGTGCTTTCGTTGCAGATAACATCTAATACATCTTTTCTTAATGATTTCATTATTTTAGTCTAATTACATTTTTGAAATTCAAAGCTTCTAATACTTTTTTTACTTTCTTATTTTTGGATAATGAAAAAAGTTAACTTTTCTAGCATGATGGTTGAGTGGATCCTAAGGAAAAAATTTAAAATGTCAAAGATCTCGTGGAGGGAGGAGAACAGTATGCTACTTTTTAATGGTGGAATAAAAAGATTCTAATGAGTTTTTGTCTTTTCAGGTAATGAAGGAAGTCCAAAGTGCACTGAACACAGCAGCTGCAGATGACAGTAAACTTGTGCTGTTCAGTGCAGTTGGTAGCATTTTCTGCTGTGGTCTTGATTTTATTTATTTTATACGACGTTTAACAGACGATAGAAAAAAGGAAAGCACTAAGATGGCAGAAGCTATTAGGTATGTAAGATTGTCTTCAGTCATGTGAGTGGGTATTCATCATGTAGTCTGGCTTGTTTTATCTTTTTTATTTCAGAAGTCTCTAATTCAACACGAACTCAGACACATTCACCTGTTATGTGATATAGTGTGCAGCACTTCTTTATACTCCCTGTCCCTTTCTATTTGGGTTGTCATTTCATGCATCACTATTTTTACTACTAAAATTTAACTTATGAAGACTGGTAGTATGGTAATACTCCTCCAGTTGAGACCAATTTTAAAAGGCTTAAACAACCATAGGGTTTCAGGAAAACAAATTTAACACACACAAGATGTGGATTGAATGAGTAACTTACTATAGTACATTCAGACCAGTGGAATGATGGATGTTTTAGAGGACTAGATTAATAATACTAGCGACCATAATCCCAATGCTAGGTACCAAACTTTTGTTTAAACAAAATGAGCTGAACTACTACAAACTAGGAGAATATATATGGAAAAAAGTGGATCTTAGAGATATGTTTTAACAGTACAAACAAGTAGCTTCTCATCTGAACACCAGTTTTGAGGACGTGGGCTCTTGTATGCTTCCAGAGTGTCTATATTCCTTCAGAGACCTATGTTCTGTTGTCGTTATCAATATTCATGTCCCTAAAAAAGGCCTCGTAACATGTGAAGCCTGTTTCACTGGAGGCACCGTTGCCTTATAGAGGTGATAGTAGTGAGGTTTTTTTCCAAAGGAAATTTTTCAATCGTTCTGTGTAAAAGTTGCTCATGCAGTTACTTCAGATGCAGCCAGGGGACGGAGGCTCTTAACACCAAGTTTCTGTCACTAGTTTAATTCAGGCCTTTTCAGAAGCCAGATTTGTCACCTATTAGTCATTGTTAATAAAATGGATAAAGGTAATTTGATCTGCCCCTTCAAATATAATAATGGTATTTTTCATATATATGCTAGAGATGGTAATATTGAGACATGATTAAAATTATCTTAAGTCCCTGGATGGGATGTTTGTGTGATGGCTTGCATAAGACTGTTCCAGGAATTTTTTTGCATTCATCTATTTCTGTTCACTAGAATGAGTGAAGCAGCAGCATGATAACCTTTAGTGATGGATGCAATGTAGTACAAATGTCCTGTTTCACAGAAATATAAAAACAAGCAATGCAGATAAAGACGAAACTTTAAAATTACCACTCAGTCCCCTTTTTAAAAAATTTTGATTAAGAATCCCATATTTCAGCATCTAATACTGGAATGAAAAATCGTCTGTCATTGAGAGCAAAGGAGTGCTTTACAAGTGCTGACAACTGTATGTTATATATTGTATTCAAATCAGAATTTGTCAAGTACTTGAAGTAAATATGGACAACCCCTTCACTATATGTTGTTGCTATTAACTGAGAGATGTCTGCGCCTCAACTTCGAGGTTTTAGAAGTCTCTACTTGGTCAAATGTGTGTGTGCACACACATGTATGTACACACACGCTTACTTTTCCCCAAGAGGCTGTTGAAGGTATTTACTGTTTGAGAACAGAGAAGTATGTATGCTTTGTGGGTGCTGGAATGAATTGTCATTTTGTGTTGATAACGAGGATGAGAGTATGCATTTGTGACTTAATAGCATAGCACCCATACCATTATGGCCAACCAAGAGAGGGATGAGGAGGGGGAAGTTTACAGGTGTGAGGCATGTGATAACAGAGCTCTACTATTCGTGGCTTGTTCATAATTTAAAAAGGCAGATTTATTTCTTAAGAAAAGCTCTCTCCCTGAAGTCCAGAAATATTCCTTAAGGAAACTCACTAATGCTTTGCCGATCTTCACTTATACCTATATACCTTGTACCTTCACTTAAAACTATGGGTAGATATCTTGTACATAAACACAGTGATGACCAAGCAGTGCTGTAACCACAGTTTTGGTGCCCAGAGGTGAGGTGCAACTGCAGCCTCATCTGAGAGGGCTGTGAGGCATGTGAATGTACCACAAGCACCATATCAGCTGCTGCTTAGGAGGGGTGTTAAATCCGCATCTGCCCAATTACTGTGCTTTGTTGGGCTGGGAGAAATGCGAGGCTTTCACAGAATAAGAGAACAGTTGAGGTTGGAAGGGACCTTTGGAGGTCATCTTGTTCAGCCTGCCCCTGCTCAAGCAGGGTCACCTAGAGGAAGCTGCCCAGAACCATGTCCAGGCAGGGTTTTTGAATATCTCCAAGGATGGAGAGTCCATGACCTTGCTGGCCACCAGTCACCCTTACAGTAAGAAAGTGTTTGCTGGTGTTCAGAGGGAACCTCCTGTGTTTCAGTTTGTGCCCATTGCCTCTGGTCCTATCACTGGGCACTACTGGAAAGAGCCTGGCTCCATCCTCTTTGCATCTTCCCTTCGGTTGTTTATACACATTGACGAGACTGAGATCCCCCTGAGCCTTCTCTTCTCCAGGCTGAACAGCCCCAGCTCTCTCAGCCTTTCCTCACATGAGAGATGCTCCAGTCCCATAGTCATCTTGGTGGCCCTTTGCTAGACCATATTCAGTAGCTCCACATCTCTCTTTCACTGGGGAGCCCATAACTGGACACCAGTGCTGAGCAGAGGAGAAGGATCACCTCCCACAACCTGCTGGCAATGTTCCACCTAATGCAGCCCAGGATACTGTTAGTCGTCTTTGTCACAAGGGCATATTGCTGGCTCAAGTCAACTTGGTGCCCACCAGGACCCCTAGGTCCTTTTCTGCCAAGCTGCTTTCCAGTTTGGCTTCCAGCATATACTAGTATCTGGGGTTGTTCTTCCCAGGGTGCAGGACTTTGCACTTCCCCTTGTGGAACTGCATGAGGTTCCTGTCAGCCCATTTCTGCAGCCAGTCAAGGTCCATCTGGATGGGCAGCACGACCCTCTAGTGTATCATCGCAGTATCATCAGCAAACTTGCCAAGGGTACACTCTGCCCCATCACACAGATGATGAATGAACACCCCCCTGGGGTGCAACACTAATTACTGGCCTCCAACTAGACTTTGTGCTACTGATCACCACCCTCTGGGCCAGCCATTCCGACATTTTTCAGTCCACCTCACCGTCTGCTCATCCAGCTCATACATCAACAGCTTGTCTATGAGAGTCTTACGGGAGACAGTGCTGAAAGCCTCACTCTGAAGTGTAGGTAGACAACATCCACTGCTCTCCCCTCATCCCCCACGCTAGCCGCCTCACGGTGGAAGGTTATCAAGTTGGTTTTGAAAGTGATGTTACTGTGGAGATTAATTATTACCGAGTTTTGAAGGGCTGGTGTATTTACTCTCTATATATGTAGTGAGTGCATGTTTCTGTTTCTCTTCAGGAATTTTGTGAATACTTTTATTCAGTTTAAGAAGCCTATAATTGTAGCAGTTAATGGCCCAGCCATTGGACTTGGAGCATCTATATTGCCTCTGTGTGACGTGGTTTGGGCTAACGAGAAGGCTTGGTTTCAGACACCATACACTACTTTTGGACAAAGTCCAGATGGATGTTCATCCCTTACATTCCCCCGGATAATGGGCCTGGCTTCTGTAAGTAGCTTGCAGGGTAGGGGCTGACAGCTTCACAATGCAGTTGTGATAATTTATCCAGAGTGGTTTCAAGACTTTACCTTTGTGTGTTGTCTTTATTTTTTCTTTCTCATGAAAACCTTTCATGAGAAACCAGTATTTATAGCTTCTCTGCTTCATGCTGTTACAACTTAGTCTTCACCTGCGTGCACAGAACAGAAAAGCAGGCACGGGACCTAATCCCAAGTCATGGGCACCCTTAACCCCGACGGTGGCACAAGGGTTACGTCCTGCATAGCAGGACACACCTTCCCTGCTGATGCCTTGTGAGGACCAGCCACCAGTGTCTTGCATTCAGGACAGCATGAGGGTGTAGCGGAGAACGGGCTGGTCTGCACCCAGTGTCGTTACATAGCACAGCACTGTGTCACCAGCTATTTAGCAGTCTCATGCTAGTATGCAACATAAGTAATTCAGCTTTCATGCACTCGTTGCTCTCAAGAAGTCATGTCGAACTTCCCCACTTTGTAGATATCTGCTGATGTTTAACACTAGTCTGTTATGCAAGAAATACTTTGTGTGAAGGAACTGGGTTTTTTTTTTCCAGTCTTGCACTTGATCTACAGTACTGCTGGATTGAAAAAAAAAAAAACAAAACAAAACAAAAACCAACCAACAAAAAAAAAAAAAAAAAAACACACCACACCAAAAAAGCAACACTGTTGCTGAAAACATAAGCCATGTATTACTTGGTATCCTTTTTCTGGCTTTCCAATTAGATGAAAGACTCAAATGTAACAAAAAGCTATCTTAAAAATCTCTTCCTTACATTATATTCATGTTGCTTACTATTTGTTGTGCTGTGTTCTTTGAAAACTGTTAGACCTATGTCCCATTCCAATCTGAAGTTTAATAGTAACAGTATGAAACAAGTACTTATAGTTACGCCTGTTTTTTGTAAATTACTGTTTATTATAAAAGCCATTTTTTCCCCGTAGGTATTTATTGTTTTTAAAAATACAGATTTTGATATACTAAAAGCATCAGTTTGAACAGATCTAATGACTAATTTAATGTGATGTCTGGATTTAGTTATTAGAAGGGAACAGAAAAGGTAACTGAAATAGATTAACAGCTATAAAAGTATCTTTAATATCTTGGCATGTTTCAAACTACTGATTGTTCCTTTCCCTTTTTATTTGGCCATCCATCCATTCATCCATCCATTCCATCCATTCCCGTCCTTTAGAGACTTGTGGTTGTTACTTCTTGTTTCTTTAGAAGTTGTACCAAAAAACACAAGAAGCTCTTCCCTAGTATGTTCTTTCATATGTGTTTGTGAATGCTCTCATTTTTCAATATGAAGACTTAAATCAAAAGCTTCCAGTGATAACTCCTCCACAATATTCAGTGTAAAAGGCGGTGGGGGGAAAAGTCTACTGCTTTCCTACTATCCTTGACCCTCTGCAGTACAGCAATGTCAATGCTGTACGGGACAAAGTTGAACTTCAAGCAGCAGATTCTGTGGATATATTCAGAATCTATACTGAAAACTTTGATAAAGTAGCATGCTCCCCACCTATAAAAGGGAGAGAGAAGTCAGCAGAAAGAAGAGACACTATGAGTGAGATGAGAAACATTCAGGGGGAAAAGATTAAAATACTGTTCAAAACAAAGAATTAAGGCCTCTGTATGCATCATAAAATTTCCTACGTATGTATTAATTCAGCAATATTAGTCCCACACTTAACCCTCGTGAGTCACAATTCAGTGCATTCTTTTTATTATCAGCAGTAAAAATTTTCAATTGCAAGATTGTTGGATGTATCCTCCCTACTGAGTCAGTCTTGGCCAGTTAGCAGGTCTGGTGTGGAGGGTTTGTTTTTCCTACAGAACATGTTCAACAGAAGTCATTTTTACAGGAAATCTGAAGCCCAGACCTTGGGATTCAAAATTGATACTGTACTGGAAATACCAAGAATTTTAGAAGGATTCAATTTTGGTTTTGATATTTGAAAATAATTTGTAATATAAATTAAGGTGATGTCTGTTTGGGGAGATAAGTTACTGTGTCTCTGCTGTGGAGTTCTTGGTCTGGTTTCTGGTCCTGGATATAAAGCACAGGATATAAAGCATGGTCAAGCTTTACATGCCAGGTTTCCCTGTCAGTATCCAGCATGCTTAGCAGTATTTCTTATGCTCTTCTGTCAGTCACGAGGGATATGGGTTTCCATAGGGCCTGTAGTCCACATCACAGCCAGGGTCTTGAGTGTTACAGAGACCAGCTGCCTCCTGATTGTAGTGCGAAAGAGTTGAGGTGCTCCATGGCAGCTAGCACCTGTGGGCTTGCGCGAAAGGTTCCCCGTGAGCCTCAGAGCACTCGCTGTAAAAGAGAGACCAGAGGCCGTCCCAGTGAAGTTCCTCTCTGGAAAGAGAAAGACAGACCAAGTGGAAAATGAAGGTGGTTGATAAGAATCTTATATTAATGAAATATTTTTATCATCCTCACTTTATTCCTGTATTATATTTCTTGGAAAGTAACTACCAAGTGTGTTAATTTTCACAGCAGATGCAAGGCATCGTTATTTGATTAAAACTTGTTTATAGTGGGTCTCTGGCATATGCTGTGTATAGATCAAAAGTGAAGATGCCCGAGTGAAACATTCCACTTCAAAACCTGTCAACTGAGAACACTAATGGGAGTGCTCATTTCATGTGAGGTTTTCAGCTAATGCTGTGTTACAGCTGGTAGAAATGAGATAACTGCAGCATTAGCATATGTGGTTTTCATGTTCGGGAGAACTTAGCAGTTGTTACTGAGTTCTGGGGCGGGGGGGGGTTGATTATTAAGGTTTTCTAGCATTTATTTTTGTTACCAAAGATACATGTGAAGAATATGACACCTGACCAGCTGACTGACTTAAACTTCTGACTTTACTAACTCCTGGTTAGACTGACTTCATATTTTGTTCTTTGATAATAAATGTTAAGTATCTTTTTAAATTATTTTGGAAGAATTTTTTTCCCCCATATCTCCTTAGGAAAATGGTTCCTGGTTTTAGACAAACTTGTGGTTTTTTTGGCTAGCATTTGAGGTTAGTATCTGGAAAATTAGAAGGCAGAGTTGTGATAGTTAATGAACCTTGTAGATTTGATTTTGCTTTCACAGCAGGTAGAATAATAGGGGTATATAATTTGCAGCTTTATTTTTAGGCTTGTTTTTTTAAAAACTACTATATATGTGAACCACAACTTTTCATATTAACTTAGGACAGATGTGCTGATAATAAATAAACCTAGGAAACATCTCTCTTTTTACATGCCTAATGGTCAACCAAACTGCCAGTAGTAGTTCATTACAAAGGAGCAAGCAGTAGACCTCTCAGTTTTCAAATTTCTTCATGAGTAAAATGGCAATACAAGGAACATTACCTACAGTAATTAGATAACTTGAGAACCTGAACTGAAGGTTGTTGTAATAATTACTAAAATTTCCAGTATTGGAGAACATTAAAAAAACTCAGAATTTTGTCCTCAGAAAACCTGTTGCGTTTGGGTGTTTTATAACAGCCTTATTTCCCACATTCAAAGAGTCCAATGATGTCTTTGTTGCATTTTCAATGTAAATTAGTCATTGAGAAACAGTAAAACTTTTTTTTTTGAGGTTTACAATTACTCTTTTTAATCTTCATTGGTTTGTTTTCGTGCAGGTGCAAACAAAAAGTTTATCTATGTAAGAAAGGTAGAATTAAAGCGTAAGCATAAACAGTGTTGGGATGAAGTTTTAATGGGGAAGCTAACAAATAGTGAAGCGTATGATAACAGGAAATCAAAAAATTTTACAGAGCTATAGATCGCCTAATTGCATAGAATGTAATCCTCAATACCTTTAAACTATGTGTACAAGATCTTTTAAACTCTGGCTTGTGTGAGGTTTTTTAATAAGACTGCTAAATCAGCTTTTGAAAGGATTTATCAGCTCAATATTGAACTCCTGAATCAAACGGGAATGTTTATTTTCTATGAGTTTGATCAGAAATTGGAATATATCTTGATAACTTCAGTAGGTTTTAGAGGTCAAACTCTGTAAGATAATTCAGCCATTTTAAACGTTGCATCATAAGTGAAATACTGCTGAAGACTTTTGAGAAGTGCCAAAAATAAACCATATATTTAGGTTTCAAACACTTTCAGTACTAAAAAACTTTTTATTTGCAAAATATTTAACTGTTCTTTTCTACCAAGGCTGGCAGTGCCCAAGAGGTCTACTACCAAAACTGGGTTAGCTTTATAATTTACAGATAACGTAGATTTTTAGGAAAGATTTCACTGCTGCAACTAGCATTATTATAAAGGGCAAGCTGATGTATTCATTGCTGTTTTACAGACCTGCCAGGCATTATTACCTGTTACCATGTATACAGTTAATCAAGTCAGCAATACTGCAAAAAAAGCTAGAGCTAATGAATATCCATGAATGGGAAATGACAAAAGACATTTTCACATTTAATCCTTAATCATAGGGACCTCTGTATTTTTTATAACTACTGATGTAGTATAGTGAAAAACATTGACAAGCTATCTGTAGGCAAATCTTTTTCTTTATTAATTAAAAGTTGGAAGAGCTATAATAAAACTAGTTCAAATAGTGCAGGCATTTTCCTTATTTGTTTTGAACATTTTTCCTTTAATGAGTTTTGTCTCATTACATTTCATACCAGAAGTAACTTTTTATCCCTTCAGGCCAATGAAATGTTGTTCAGTGGAAGGAAGCTGACTGCACAGGAAGCTTGTGCCAAAGGACTCGTCTCTCAAGTGTTTTGGCCGGGAACATTCACACAAGAAGTAATGGTTCGAATTAAGGAACTTGTCACATGTAATGCAGTTGTAAGTTTCCTTGATTTTCTTACAATACATGTTTATGATTAGATTAATAAGACTTAGACTACATCATTATGTCCTTCTAAAAAAAGACCTTTTTCATGAAACAAGGACTGCATTTTAGTATAGCAGTGTCCTTTAACACATTGTTATGTAGCTTTTTGTTTCTGGGTTTTTGAGGATTTTTTTTTTAAGTTTGCATCTGACTCTTCTTTATCATATGCCATAGTACATCGTGGCATAGTACATTGTGGTTAAGACCACTAAAACAGCATTGGGCTCTTTACAATATATTTTCGTTTTAACATAGTTGCGTAAGTCCGTCCAACTTACCTTGATTAACAGTGTAAACGGTTGCCCTAAGAACTGCACAGAAACACAGAAATCTCAAGTTGTAATTTACTGTCTCAAGTTGTAATTTAAATTACTAAGGAAATAAATGCAGTCTTTGACATTATGTTGAACTTACAGTTTTACGAGTAACACCTACCTAGTGCATTTGTGATTGAGTGCACTACCAGCAGTTGCACAAGATAGCTAAAACTACCAGTATTTGATGCTTTCTTACAAGAAGAGATGCAGAACAAATTAACTATGATCCAATTAAATGTTGGATTTTGAAACAGATTAATAGTTTTCCAAATGGAAAAGCAAACAAGATTTTTTTCAGTCTATTTTACACGCTAAAGAGATTCGAGGTCTGCCTGGTTATTAGAGCAGTTCTGGATAATAGAGTTATGATTAGCCTTCACCAAAATGGAGTTGGAGTTTTCTCTAGTTATCAGTATAAAACCATACATACATTCATAGTTACGATTGCAGGATTTTCATTATTTCTACATTTTTGTGAAATTGTAAATTGTGTTGGTACAGGGTAAAAGAAATCCTGTGTGATGCTATGAGAAATATTTCTTGGGGTCATAGCATGTCCATGAATTGACAAGCTTAAGTTCATAGTAAACTTCAAGCTTTGTCCATGTAAACCTGTAAGTGCACATGTTGCTCAGTTCTCATGTAGTACTAACCCAGCTCCTTTTTTTTTTTTATTTTTGGCCTAGGTACTTGAAGAATCCAAAGCTTTAGTACGTAGTATCATGAAGGTGGACTTA
Source organism: Phaethon lepturus (assembly GCF_000687285.1). Classification (NCBI taxonomy): domain Eukaryota; kingdom Metazoa; phylum Chordata; class Aves; order Phaethontiformes; family Phaethontidae; genus Phaethon; species Phaethon lepturus. The sequence goes on along the minus strand of NW_010564244.1, from coordinate 35,133 downwards.
GAACAGGCAAATGAAAAGGAGTGTGAAGTTTTGAAGAAAATCTGGGGCTCCGCACAAGGGATGGACTCAATGTTAAAATATCTGCAGAAGAAAATTGATGAGTTCTGATGAGATGCCCATTGACACTGGAATTGTATTTCTTGGACATCAGGGCAAACAAAATATGCCCATTTTTAAAAAAAAACAAAACTATAAACTCACCCCTTGCTCAGCTTGGGAACAGGAGTGGACCCCCCTCCCCTTTTCATGTTAAAGGGTTTAAAAAGTACTGTATCACTTAAATTTGAACAGAACTCCTTTCTCCCTGATTGTTACATATAGATATATATACACACACACACAAAAGTGTGTGTGCATATATATGTCTCTTTTTTATATATATATATAAAAAATGTAATATGTGTGTGAGAGTGTGTATGTAGACACACACACACAAGCTAAAAAAATTATAGAGTGCACTACCAAACATCTCTTTAAAGGCTCTAGTTTTTGTTATCTTTGGCTAGTACTGTATCAAATAGAATGGATTAAAAAGTGAATGGTGTTGCATTATTTTCTGTGTGGCAGGGAAGTCTGGAATAAGGATTTTCTTTTTCATTAGAATACAGAAATGAAACGGGTATTAGCCAGCCCTTACTTTCACTGCCCAATGAGTCAGCTAAGATACAAGGCATTGTCTCAGAAGAAGGTTGAAATACCTCAAGTAATGGAACATTCTAAAATTTTTGGGAATGAAACCGTATTAAGATTAAATCATACGTATCCCCAAAAAGAGAGTGTGCTCAGGATTAATGCTAAGAAAACACTCTGTCCTTTTTGGGGGGGGAGGTATAGAAGGGTGGGAGGAAGGGGGCAGGAATATGTTTAATTCTTACCCAGATAGCATGAAGAAACCACTGTCTCTTGGGGAAGGGGAAGGAGGGGAAGTGGGAGGGAAATGGAAGGGGGAAGGAAGGAAGGAGAGAAAAAAACAAAAAAAAAAGCTTGTTTTGCAGTATTAGTGAATCACTGAATATCTTTCTTATGTATGAATATTCTAAGTTATAAGTTAGTTTTAGTGGGTTTTTAAATAGTCTCTCTGGGGTTTTTTTGTTGTTTTTAAATAACTACATAAGTGCTTCTGTTGCTGGGTGAGAATACTACTTTATATACAAGTTTGGGTTTTGTTTTTGGTTCTTTTTTCCTATTTGCTGGTTTAATTGATGTATTACACCAAAAATGCATTTTATGTTCATAAATTTTAGGTTCACTTAGAATATATTATTTAATAAGTTAAAATTCTTTTGGCACACTATTAAGTAAAAAAACTTTTTAAAAAAACTACCTTATATTAGATGTTTAATGTTCTTTGTCTATGCTTTTTTATTATTTTAAATATACACTATATACAGTATGGTGTAAAAGAGTGCCCTGTGTAAATAGACCTATTTTGCATTCCTTTCAGGAGTGGTTATTGATTCCTGACTGCAGATATCTATTATTACTTGGGTATCTGTGCTTGCAATCTTATTGAATGTATTATGAAGAATGAAAAAGAAATCAAACCTTATTTTTGTACAGTTTTGAAGTTTTTACTTGGAACTGACCCACCTCCCCTTCCCAGTGGAGAGCTGTACAGTGTGTAAATCTGCCTTTACCTTGGATTGGTACAGTATTTTTGCATCTGTGGGACCTACTTTTTTGTTCTAGTAGTTTGAACTATATATAAACTGTACAATCTGTAAAGTTTTTATAGAATAAATATTCAGCTGTGAAAACTGGTTAAATAAAACTAATATTTCTTAACACATTTTAAAGGTGGTTCTCATGTAGTTGTCTTTTTCAGAGACATTTCAGTTCTGATTTTAAAGAGTTGCTGAAACAAATCTTGCAAATTAAAGACTTCACTATTTATGGTTTATTTTGTTACACTTCTACAAGCTCTTAACAATTTCCCTCAAATGAGGAGTTGAAAATTAATTTATAGTTGTAAACTATGTAGAAGTTTTCTCTTAGAGGAGGTGGATGGGTGAAGAAGACATACTCTTAATTATTTTGTTACAGTTCTAAAAGAACATTCAGTAAATGTTTCTTTGCAGTCTCTTAAAAATGTGTCACTTTCCCTA
>NW_010564244.1:23394-32997 GCF_000687285.1 Phaethon lepturus | reverse complement strand
CCTACAATGCTGTGGTAAAGTGAGAATTTCTTAGCTGGATTTCACTTTAATGAAAGGGAGAAAAGATACCTTACCTACAGTTCTGTAATGTTAAGCCTTTTGGAGTTCAACTCAAATTTATATAAAGATCCCTTTTCTGGCATCTGTAAGAAGCCTTTGGGCATAGATTTCAGCTGCAGGATTAGTTATGCTTTCCTTAAACATGAAAGAACTTCAACATAACAGAGGACTGCATCTAGAGATATTTAGAAGAATTAAATCAGTTGAAGGTGCAGTCAATTCAAATGGAAAAATATTTCTACTTGGATCATTTTTTGTGTTACTACCTGTTATAGAGGCTGTTACGCTGCCTACAACTTGCATATTAATATGTAAGTTCTCAACCATGTAAATTCCTGTCTTTGACTGGAAAGCGTCCTTAGTTCAGAGCAATTCATACACACTATCAGTGTCACTGTGCAATTTCCCCAGCTTTGTTAAAAGGAGTAACTAACTTTACACTGTTTAAAAAATTAGGCTCTCATTTATAAATAATGTATACATTTTATCTATATATGGGACTAGAGGGATACTGCTTCTTTAGGAAAATACTGTGCAGTTATTTTTAGTACAGGTCAGGAAAGATCCTTTGATGTGTGTGAAAGTACAGTTTAGTCTTTGCAAAACCATAACAGAACAAAGACAAGAAAATTATAGACTTCTGTAATCTCAGGAAGGCCTGGGAGATCATGAAAACTGACTGACTTAGGACACTTTAAAATGAGTGTTTTCAAGGCTTTTCTTCACAGAAGAGGCAGGTCTTTGTCTAGCCTGGTTCATTGCTGATGCTTTGATTGTTCTACATGATTTTGCAGTAGTGCATAGCTAAACTAACCTGAAGCATCAGATTTAGCCTCTGATGATTAAACGCAACTGTAGCCACAAAGGTTTGACTGGGCCCAGGGAGAAGCACAGGGAGGCTGCTGAAACTAGCATTACTTAAAAGGCACCTCAGTTGGAGTTGCAGCCTCACAAAAGAAGCAGTACTTCAAAATGGCTTTTCCATATCTATTCTAATAGCGATGTGTCAACAACTTACACCTGAAGCCTTTTGGAGCATCATGAATTGTTGGCCCTAGGTGCAATGCAAGACCATGGAAACAGTATCTTTCTGAATGATGCCTGAGAGAACTTCCCTGTGGCAGCTTTTTTTTTTTTTTTAATAAGGAAGAAATTCTCTTCTTCAGGCATGAAGGCAAATCACAACAGCTGTTTGGGTGTCAGAAGTCTAGTGAGGGGCTAGCAGAATTAGGAATAATGGTATTGGAACATAAAATTTAGCTAACTTTAGCCTTGCTCAGTCTCCTTGTCAAGACTGTCTGCTATCTTGATTGCACCACTGTAGTAACAATCCACTTAATTCCTTACGGAGCGTAGAGACACACTGTAAGGCAACCATCAACATTGGTGCCAAAACTAAGTAGCACAGGAGCCTTCATAATGCAATGTAGGAATCTCTCTATGACATTCTAGTTCTCTTCCCAAAATGTCTCAGGCATTGGCAACTGGACTGCATTGAGGCCATAGAGTATGCTTTCCCCACAAAAGGTCCATCACATTCAAGTTTATTTTTGGAAATAAATAAGAGAACTTTTCTGCTGGTCAGGAAACCTTAACAGAGCCATGGGTTGAACGTATTTGGAACTGTTTGAAAGCCACCTGCGTACACTTAACCCCACCTTCTGCTGAAATGTTGCGTTGGAACAAAAAAAAAGCAAAGCAAGGTTTTAGCTCTCAGGTAAGCTAATCTACAACAAACGGTATTCTAGGATAATGTGAAAAGCTGAACTCACCTATAGGTCTTTTCCTTGTTCAAACTTCATAATTTGCATGAATCCAGGATTTGAAGCAGTTTCCTTCAGTGAGTCCTTCACTGGATTGCCAACATTGCTTAAAAGCCACCTCTCTGTGCTTGAGAAGCTGCACCTTTATAATTCTGAAAACAAGGCTCAGGGGAATTAAATCAACTTTTTAGGTGAGATTCATTTCTTAAAGTCAGGCATACTTGAAAAGAATAGAAAACCACGTAATGCTGAGCTATAAACTCCTTAACTTCACACTGATGTATTTCATACTTTACCCAAACAGCATCTAAAATAGGACTGCAAACATCAGTTTGCAGCACACAAAACATTTCTGGCCAAGTGGACAGGAGATATTTTCTTCAATAAATGGACCCAATACTCTACCTAGGTTTGTTGGTGGAAATTGAGGCACTTCACATTAATCCCAGACATGACCAGTATGCTTCTGGAAGGAGAAGATACCTCTTAACTCGATTACAGTTTGCCATATGATTTTCCATCCTAAGGAACTACCAGCAGCTGCCAACACTCAGGCTGTCTTACAGACCTGCAGCACAGGCTAAGTTGGCAATCTTAATTCCTGCAGCATGGAAGCTCAGTTATACTTCAATGGCACACAGCTGAATTTTCCTCTCCAAGGGAAAAAGTGTCAAGAGGAGAACCCCTGTATAACACAAGATCACCATGGTCCTGTTCAGAATACTTCTCTCACAGCTGTCTGCATGTTTGTTTTCTTACTCTTGAGGAACATGACCAGCAGATTAAGTCACACACCAGACTTACAAACAAACAAATGTAATTATCTCAACAGGTACTCACAGGATGAAGAGTGGTTTGATGTGCAAGGATTCTGAAGTGCAATAAAAAATGAGAAGATGGTGATGGAGTTCTTTTGGTCCTTCTCATCCCTCCTGCACAGGCTAAAAGACAACAAATAACGGGAATCAGAAACCATCAAGACATAGCAGGTAAGAACTTAGAGAAGCTGCAGGAGATACAATTGGCAAGAACACCAGGTGGACATACACCTGTTCAATACGTCAGTGTGGAGCACTGCCTAAACTTATGCAGACTACGTGCCTCACACTTGCAGGCCCTGGTCCTCATGGGGGAACTTCAGCCACCCTGATACCTGATGGAGGGACAACACAGAGAAAGGAAGGCTCAGGGGAATATTATCAATGTGTATAAAGACCTGAATGGAAGGTGCAAAGAGGATGGAGACAGGCTCTTTTCAGTGGTGTCCGGTGACAGGACCAGAGGCAGTGGGCACAAACTAATGAAAGGCTACCTCTGAACATCAGGAAACATTTTCTTACTGTAAGGGTGATCAAGCACTGGCACAAGTTGCCCAGGGAGGTTGTGGAGTCTCCTATCTTGGAGATCTTCAAAAACCTTCTGAACATGGTCCTGGGCAACCTGCTCCAGGTGGCCCTGCTTGAGCCAGGGGTTTGGGACTAGATGACCTCCAGAAGTCCCTTCCAACCTCAACCAATCTGATTTTCTGAGGGGAAAAAAAAACCACCACAAAACAAAACAAACCCATTTGCATTTGTTTTCCAACTATCCAGTCATCACAAAAACATCTGCTAAGCCAGGAATAAGAGAGACACACACATCTACAGAAGGCATGCTTGCATTATATGACATAAAGATGACAAAATAACAATTTTCTTTCCATGTTCAAACGTCAGAAGAGAGGCACTTCACCATATTTCTTCCCTTTCTTCTCTCCACCACTCCACCCCCACCCCAGGCTCTATACTCAGAAAGAGTGCTGGGAATTTATGCTGGAAGCCTGATAAGCCCTGAACTTCTGTGCTGGAAGTATTGTTTTGGATGCTAAATAGCAGTTAACAAAATTAAAACAATCCAAAACTGGGAGGTTGATGGATGACCCCTTGAATCAAGGGGATCAAAATAAGGAAGCAAAGGAAAGTCACCTTGTCCACCAGAAGTTTTTCTCCTTGTTTCTTGGCAGGCTTCTCAAGACCAATCATGGCAAAATAGGAGTCTGCAAACTTAACTTTGTAATCTCAAGAGCTGGGCTGTAACGTCCACAGACGTATTTGTGAGGCCAGCATTATATTGTGCCTAGGAATAACTGAAGTCACACTTTCATTTTTGAATGTTTCTGAAGGAATTACATGTTCATTCATACTGACAGAAAATTGTATTCTGGCTATAAATGAAACAAATCCATGCATCCAAGGGAAGGGAGAGAAAAAAAGTCAGGTCTTCCCATCAATTTTCTTGAAAGGATATAAACCACAACAGCCAGTCTGATGGAGAAACCAGGGGCAACAACTCCACAATCTTCGGGACATTTTGGACAATCTATTTCAGCTCATGAGAACAGATGTATTTTCTCCCAGAATCACAAGCATCTGAAAGTACTGATATTAGTCTGTGAGGCAGCAGAATTATTTCTAATTACTTCAACAGATGATCATAGTGATCTTCTAATGATGTAAAGCATGAAATTTGGAGATCTCATACAACCCGGCTCTGAAGTAGAATAAGCACTTAAAAAGTAGTTCAGATCCCTGGTGCTTCTGAAAAGTCCAGGCACATGAAAATAGGCTATTGCACTTAATCCTTAAAAAGATGCAGCCCCAAGGTCTACAGTTCAGGTTCCCCTACAATGGCTACCCACAGCATCACTACCAACCGTTCAGATGAGAATGACAGTAGTTTTTCACATTCACTCAATTCTTTTATATTCTGCTACAGATTTAGGCATTCTGGCTCAGCAAATAGATTTTTCACAGACATTAAATGGTTTAAACATAACTGGTTGAAAACATAGTTTGCAATTCAAAAAAAACCAGTAATAAGCACACAAGAATGTTATTAATGAGATACCTCAAAACCTGAAAATATGTGAGGAGTTTCTGGAAATCTCTGGTTAGCCAATATTAAAATGCCATTCAGTTCCCTCACTACACTTCCTAAGAGCAGAACAGGTCCACCCAATGTTCATGTGTTTAGTTAATTCTTTGGGAGTAAAACTTGCTGAACAAGAAATGTGGCACATCCACCTCTAGACAGTTAACACAGAGTGGTATTAAAACGGCAATTTTGCCAATGAACTGATTATCACCAATTTTTAGCATGTCACTCCTTTTCAATTTCCCCTCTCATAAACTGGTTTTGATTACTGAACTTTCAAAAGAAAATAAACAAGTAATACAGCAGTCTGTAACATTAGTATATTATATTACATATAATAATATATATACATAATTAAACAAATAAGCCACATAAAAATTGTCCAGTAGTTTGAGAGAGGTTGGTTGGCTGAAACTAAACGTAATTTTCCCAGTGTCTAGAAAAAGACATGGACAGAGTCCCTGACTTTACATTCAGAGACTTCAGAAATCTTCAGCAGAGTTTTGTACCCCAAAAAGTTGGTTTGAACCCAGGAAATTCCCTTATGGAAAGTTTCTGGCCAGCAATCCACAATAACCTTGACATGCCATCATTATTTCCCCGTCTCTGACATTCTGGTGCTCTTCTACGTTCATACTGATGAAGAGCAACTGTAACCTGAGAAGAGCTCCAGCACTAACAGCAAGGACCCAGTGCACGTTCCTCAGAAACGTTATCACTCAAGACACAGCAGCCCAGCAGTACAAGGCACAAGCAAGATAAGTGCTGGATTTTCTCTCGGACCACCGCCTCATGACAAACTGAAACCGCTTGCACAGACAAAGGAGAATGAGAGCATCCCACCCAGAACCTACATGAAACGCACAAAAGAGAGGCACAGCTCCTCTGCAAGGATGACAGCTGAGATTAAGGATCATTTACAGCTGTTTTTCCTATCGTGCACAACAGTAGCTCTGTTTGAAGAGCTGTGCAAAGGCGTCCGTGCGCCGTGCCTGGACCGCTGCCATATTTGACCCTGCAAATCACTGATGATTAGACAGCAGAGTACAGCATTGCTAAGATTACAGACTTGCCCCATTTCTCGGCTAGGTCCACACACTATCACCACCTTGCAGGCTTTCTCATGAAGGAAGCTGCGATCCCAGCTCACACCAGCAACATGAAACTGCATGTCCCAGCATGCTCTCCCTGATAACTAAAGCTGTCCACATCTACGTCTAGCCAAAGCAGCAGACTGGGAAGAAGTGGAAAGGAGTTATCCAGGAGCCTGTCAGAAGCAGTGGCTTGTTCCTCCTGGAGACTGTGAGGCCAGAGGCAACAGCACAGTAAACACTGTGTTACCCGAGGGCCTTCAAACCATGGGTACCTCACCATACCTGCAGTCCAAAAGCTGCTGGGTAGCCAGCACTTTCTTTTTGATTGGTGTTTTGTGGAGGGGGATCAAAATACTTCAAAAAACATTCACCGACTGCTAGCCACTGCCACAGAAATGGTGTGGCCAGAAATGAGGAACAATGCAAAAGCCAAAGTCTCGCAGCTTTCAGGTTAGATGTGTATTTAGGAGTTCTGTGTTAAACCATAGAATTAAAAAACCCTGAGCACTGCGGGTCTCCTAGCAGCAAGGCCTGGCTTTGTTGTTTGGGGTCAGCAAGGATTTGATCCCGAGGAGCGACACACTTGCCTGTTGCTGCCTCTGGAAAGATCGCATTTGTCAGAGAGCCAGAGAGGCTCTGCGACTTTGCGTCTCTGTGGGAACCCCTGAGGGGAAAATTAGGGTCTCCTCAGAACTGACAGGAAAATTTAAGACTTCCTCGAAGAAGAAAAGAAACAAGGCAGAAGAAATCCAAGGGAAGAAGTGGAACTATTCCTAACAATCATGATAATTGCAGTCTTGTAAGTTAGGCTGGCTAGGTGCCCAGAATTGGTAAACAACCCCAAACCAGTTTAACTGACAAGCATATTACAGTTTGCATAGCCCTGGAACAAAGTAAAATTACCTCCAACTTTTCAAAAATCTTAGCTACAGATTTTTTTGTGTAAATTAATAAATGCTTTATGCTCTAAGAGAGTGGTGAAGTTTGATATTTCTGACACTAACCATGAGGTTTAGACACATAGCTGTCAGTAAACATCAATGAGAAATAAATTTTGCTTAGATCTAAATTTTAAAAATCCCTTATTTAAAATATATTTATAATACGTAAACAGCTGATTGTATACACACAATGCATAATTACATACAAATTACATACAAATATACATGCAGTCTTCACATGTATATTCTGCATGAACAACTTGCCAAATAAGTTTACAAGGTTTTGCTGATCATAAGAATTTTAACCACATTTTATCAGTAAACTTTTTTGTTTCTTTTAAATATGTTTTACTAATAAGTCACCCAATTACCTTTGTCCTGTCGCATTGACCCAACATTGTTCCAGCATAATTTCTGAATTCAACACTTGTGAAGATCAGAAGTGTTCATAAAAATACAAAACAAGGCCTGCTGGCATGGCTTCAGGAGCTTTACTTTAAAGGTTCTTGGTCCAAGACTATATATGATGGTGAAACTTTCACAAGCAATTCTGTGAGCTCTGGAGAAAGATATCTTGATGTCCTCTGTTGTAAACAAAAAAACTTTTTTCTTCTTCTTTTAAACAGAAGATGGAACAGTGCAATGATTTTGCACTCTTATTTAATCTGCTTTTCCTGCTTAGAAAGAGTTAGTCTGAAGGGTAGTTTTCTTTCTTTAGCAGAACTATGCATCGCCTGATCAAATTACATGGAAATACAAAATTATAAAAAATGGCATCCCTCAGATTTACTAAGGGAAGGGGCAGGAGCCACATGGAACAGGAGCCCCTCAAAGGCTGTGCACCTTCACCCCTCTCTGCTGTGTTACCCTTATGCAACAGCAACCTTGAAGCAGAACTTCACCAACGCTCAGAATAGCTTTTGACAACGACATGTAAAACTGTTCACCATCTGAAGAGGTCAGCAATACCTGTAAAAGGAACACAGGAGGAAGCCTGGCACCCTTCTAGCTTGACTCTACCCAGAGCTGCTACCATACAGCATTACAGATCCCAAGGCATATAGGCTCCTAATCTTCCATTCACCCATACATTAAGCAGGCCATGAGCATTGTCAGCTACAATCTACCCAAAATTATAAGTTTAGTAAGTTTATCATTAAGTTTATCTTAATGATCATTTTGTATCAGGAGAGAATAAGCAGTCCCTTGGGATCCAGTTCTGTTTCTTGTTGGGCCTTTTTGATTTGCTAGTTTCTCAGCCCTTGGTGCTAGCTCCCCACATACTCGGAATCATATAAATCACAATTTGTATCTGATCTGCATCTTTTCTAATAAAAAGAAAGCCTATTTCTCTCCTAGCATTACGTCAGTATTCCTCTTTGAAGTCCCATGAAGCTGCATCCAATTCATACCAGAGTACAAAAATGACTGGAGCACAGCAATCTTTTGGTCACCTTCATTCAAACCCTCTAGTCTCTTTTGCTGTTATCCATCTTTCCCACAAATCCAACTTGATGCCTACTAACACAATGCACAGCACACTGGCTTGAAACTCGCTTTTTATGCTACTCTTGACGCTTCTCTTTTCCCTGCCCCCTACCATCTCAGTGCTTTATTCTTCTGACTTGTGCCAAACACTGAAGTCATGCTCTTGAGTTTCCAGTTTACTCACATCCCTAGCTCTTTTTCCTATTCTATAGCTGCCTCCTCCCTTTCCTCATAAACATTATCAGGTTTGAATAACTCAGTCTTTTTCATACCTGCCATGTATTTACATCATGGACAACTTTAGTTTATTCCTCCCCCCCAAAACCTGGCAGCTTACACTGCTCCGTCCTTGTGCATTTGCACATCATCTGGGAAAATGTGGACTTCGTAGGGACATGGGGGTTAAGAAATATGAAGCTTATTTTGGCTCTGTTGTGATTCCGACTCCTAGCAGCCAAGTTGCCTCTTTTAAAACGTCATTTTTCAACAAAACCCACAGGCTTTAAGACTTTAATTCATCCCAAAACTACATGCAGATGAGCAGGCTCCAGCCAGCTCTCACTTGCCATGAAGCCAACATGCTAATAGAGTTCCATCTTTGCTTTCAAAAACCTCATGACAGGCTAATTAATTTAATAGTCCAGTCTTCTCTTTGGTTGGCTTCAGTTGTCTTCCCAGAAAGCTTCCCCCAGCTCTTTACAGTATCTTGAAACTGATTTTCACTATCTCAAACCATTACTGTTCTTGACTGTCTGTCTCAGGATTTTCCATGTACCAACCTTTTCCATCACCAAGGCAAGCCAGACGCTATTGGGAAAGAAGAAGAAAAAATAGGGAGCAACAGATCCTTTTGCTAATTCCCCAATACTTCCAAAACCTGGTAAATAGGACATTATTCTGCTGGCAATAACACCCTCAGAACAGCTACAGGCACACAGTTCAACAGGCTACATGTCTAACCACAGTACCATGGGACAAGGACAAACTTTCTGAACCTTGTTTAAGAACAACCAATCAAGTTTAAAAGCATTAGCTTGGGTGAAACACTCCACAGTGCATTTCTCTCTTCTCTAGCCTCCCTTTCCTAGTAATAGCAAAATCTTTTGTGCAACTTTACCACTTCTCTCAATTTTTTTTTTTTAATGGAAGCACTAGAAGACAGAGATGGTTTCTTTATGCATTAGTAGAGCACATGACATAATGCTGCTAGCAGACTATGGCATTTCATATTCAGTGTATGAACTGGTTAGAATCTCAGTGAAGTGCTCGGGAGTGGCACTGTTTCCCTCTAAACGTGCTAGTACCAATACTGAATCCTTCAGTGAGAACATTCGGGAACTTCAT